>NC_080203.1:118512695-118815633 GCF_030028045.1 Hippopotamus amphibius kiboko
CAAATCAAAACTACAATGAGGTATCACCTCACACCAGTTAGAATGGACATCATCAGAAAATCGACAAGCAGTAAATGCTGGAGAGGGTTTGGAGAAAAAGGAACGCTGTTGCATTTCTGGTGGGAATGTAAATTGATACAGCCACTATGGAAAAGAGTATGGAGGTTCCTTGCAAAACTAAAAATAGAACTACCATATGACTCAGCAATCCTACTACTGGGCATATACCCAGAGAACACCGTCATTCAAAAAGACACATGCACTCCAATGTTCATTGCAGCACTATTTACAATAGCCAGGACATGGAAGCAACCTAAATGTCCATCAGCAGATGAATGGATAAAGAAGATGTGGTACATACATACAATGGAATATTACTCAGTTGTAAAAAGCAATGAAACTGGGACATTTGTAGAGACATGGATGGACCTAGAGACTGTCATACAGAGTGAAGTGAGTCAGAAATAGAAAAACAAATATTGTATATTAACACATATATGTGGACTATAGAAAAATGGTACAAATCAACTGGTTTGCAAGGCAGAAATAGAGACACAGATGTAGAGAACAAACATATGGACACTGAGTGGGGAAAGTGGGGAGGGTTGGGGGGGGGACTAATTGGGAGACTGGGATACCAAATTGTACACTCTAAATATATGCAGTTTATTGTAAAAAATAAATAAAAAGTTAAAAAAATCCATTTACTTAAACTTTACTTTGTATCAAAAGGGGTTTAAGTTTATCATTTACATTCACACATGCACACTCAATTGAGCAGGATAACACAAATTAAAAATAAATGAGAAAAATACAGTTGAGGGAAAATATGATTAGTCATAAAATGGGAGTCAGAAATAATGGTAATATAAAAGCTTCATACCAATAAAAATATTAGACTTGCTAAAGTGTGGGAGGAGCTAGAACATTGCCTGTAAATTGTCTTGAAGCTAATGAAGAGGAAAACAGGATCAGGTACATGGTTAAAACTATTCATTAGATAAAAGCAAGCCAGTTTCTCAGAGAAGTCCATCTATTCTTGATACTAAAGCCAAGAAAAGATTTCCCACTGGAAAGAATCCTTGTGTGATGTAATGAATACTGCCTTTAACAAACCCCTTCAATAAATACGACTACAGGTTCCAATTGGAGTCTCTTATAGCAATGTTGAAATACATTTTTCCAAAAATTGTATTGTACACCAAACAGTAACTGATTATCATGAAGACAGAAAAATATTTATATTTACTGGCCTTATAAAGATGTTACAGTTTCTCAACAGAGGTTCTAATTCTAAGGGAAGATAGCTAGCAGAGTCTCTCTTTTATAATGGTGAAAAATGAATAGGTGAGTTGGAGTTTGAATCATCTTCGGAAAATGGATAGTTTGTCAACAGGCGCCTAAAATGTTTTGGGGATACATACTATATATTCATTTAATGACAACTGAAAATGAAAGACTTCTACTGTCAGACTTCTTATCTCAAAAAGCATGTTTACAGATTTTGACTTAAAAAATACAAGTCACAGGCAGCAAAAGAAAAAACAAATAAATTGGACTTCATCAAAATTAAAAACTTTTGTCCATTAAGGGACACTATAAGCAAGAGTGAAAAGGCAACCCACAGAATGGGAGAAAATATTTGCAAATCATAAATCTGGCAAGGGATTAATATCCAGAATAGATAAAGAAGTCCCCTGTAACTCAACAACAACAAAAAACAACTTGATTAAAAAATGGGAAAAGGCTTAAAAGACATTTCCCCAAAGAAGATATATATAGACATCCAATAAGTACATTAAAAAATGTTCAACATCACTAATCACTAGGGAAATGCAAGTCAAAATGATAATGAGATACCACCTCATACCCTTTCGGATGGCTATGATCCAAAAAAACAAAACAAACAAAATACAAAATAACAAGTGTTGGCAAGGATGTGGATAAACTGGAACCCTTGTGCATTGTTGATGGGAATGTAAAGTGGTGCAACCACTATGGAAAACTGTACAATAGTTACTCAAAAAATGAAAAAGAGATCTACCATATGATCCAGCAATACCACTTCTCGATATATAACCAAAAGAATTGAAAGCAAGGTCTCAAAAAGGTATCTGTATACCCATGTTCATAGCAGCATTATTCACAATAGCCAAAAGGTGAAAGCACCACACGTGTCCAGCAACAGATGAACAAACAGAATATTTTTCAGTCTTAAAAAAAAGGAAGGAAAATGGGACTTCCCTGGCATTCCAGTGGGTAAGACTCCACACTTCCAGTGCAGGGGGTGAGGGTTCGATCCCTGGTCAGGGAACTAAGATCCTGCATGCCATGTGGTGTGACCAATACATAAATAAATAAATAAATAAATAAAAGGAAGGAAATGCTGACACATGCTACAACATGGATGACCCTGAGGACATTATGCTAAGTGAAATAAACCAATCACAAAAGGACAAATACTGTATAATTCTACTTATATGAGGTACCTAGAGTAGTAGAATTCATAAAGACAAAAATTAGAATGGTGGTTGCCAGGGGCTGAGAGAGGGAGTTAGTGTTTAATGGGTACAGTTTGTTTTACAAGATGAAGAGTTCTGTAGACAGATAGTAGTGATGGTAGCATAACAACATGAATGGACATAACATCACTGAAATGTACATTTAAATATGGCTAACATAGTAAATTTGATGTCAGGTATTTTATAAGTTAAAAAATTTTAATGATAAGTGGTAAATTTTACATTATGTATATATAAAAAAGTACAAGTCAACTAACAAATTAATCTTAGCCTAAATTTGCTACTTTCAAATTTTAATTAGACTTAAGCATTTGGGGAGGTATATGGGTTTATGAAAGCCACACCTGTTATGAAAGCCACACCTGTAAGTTACTATTTTATATCTGATTACTAATGCGATGTCCCTGTGTAATTAAATTTCTCTAACAGAAACACAATTTTTCTTTTTGTTGACTACAAAGAAACCATCAAAGGCAATGATTCACTAAATTCTGTGAATCTTACATCAATATATCTCAACCAAGCTAATTCACCATGAAAAAATAATTAGCCTAATTACAATGGGATTTAATACAGATGCTATCATTTTTTTTTACTATTTTCATTTAATGTCTAAACAATACTGTTGAATGTGAAGACATGCCAAAACGTTTCAGCAATGTGTGGATTTTGAATTTTATAAAAAACTGCACATTAGCTATACCAAGGGGGGAAAGGAATTCTGTATCCAAATGCCATCCAGATAAATATTGAAGGAACAGTAAAGTAGCACAAAGGATTAATCAGTCATCTCTGAGGGCTAGAAGAGATTTCTTTCTCCAGGGAGGACGTGTCCATGGGCAGGGGTGTGTGTGTGTGTGTGTGTGTATTGGTGGGGGAGGTTGCACAGTGTTGATGGGGGGACAATCCTGAGTCATGCCATTCAAAAGAGCAAAACTTGTTGATCCAACTTTACTTCCGGAGAGACATCTAATCTTGGTTTATCTCAGCCCCAGGCTTCCCTTAATACTCTTGATTTCTTCAGATTTAAATCAGGTTCCTAAATCAATAACCATTCCATAAACTTCCACCATAGCACAGACCTCTATATGATTTTCCTCTGACCAACAAGCTTGCTGAGCTAGGAATATCTCCCTTCCTGTCCCCAATATCAGGATCCCTCCCAAGTGCTTTTCTAATTCCTGATACCAACTTTCATTTATTCACTCAACAAATATTTATCAAATGCCTAGTTATGATCTAGGTATTTTTCTAGGGAGTGTGAATAAAAAGTAAGGAGAAACAGTCATGGTCCCTTCCTTCACGGAGCTAACAGTTCAATGGGAGAGAAGCACATTATGTAAAGAATCACACAAGCAACCCTGACAAGCAAATCGAAGGGAAGGAAAGGTATCTTTGCATGGTGCTCCAAAAGCCTGTCATAGGGGGATATGACCAATTTTGACAGCTCAAGGGTAGGTTTTCTGGGAGAAGTGTGGCAAGAAGTGAGGTCTAGAGGAGTGTGAGTCAGTTTGGCAAAGGGGGCGGGAAGAGCATTAGACTCTGGAAACAGCAAAGACCCGGGGTGGGAGACAGGATGCAGAGTGTGACACACTGAAAGAAGGCCAGCATGATTGAAGGTTGCATTCAGACTTGTGTTCTCAAAACCTCCCTCTGGCTTCAATGTGTAGCACAGTGACTTGTGGACAGTTTGCCTTTTGCCAAGAAAAGATCATCTTTGGCAGGAACTCATCTTCCTGCTCAGTACCTTCACTTCATCGGTTATTCCAACCATGTGAGTTGAATGCAGCTTTCCCAAACATGTCCTTTCTTTGGCTGTTTTATTCCTCCATGCTATCTAAACCCCCACCTGCCACCACCTAATTTCCTCCTGGTGATAGAAGGTAAGGAAAAAACCTACAAGTAGAACCTATTCCATATTATTTATAATTGTATCTATGGTCTCCTGAAAAACAAATCAAAATCAATGGAAAAAATGTGATAAAATGTAGAAACATCTTTTAAAATGGTGATTCGAGAAAAACAGTATGGTAATAGGGAAGTAAAAAACTGCCTTTAGAAGTTACAGCGGATCGGGGGCTTCCTAGGTGGCACAGTGGTTGAGAATCCGCCTGCCAATCCAGGGGACAGGGGTTCGATCCCTGCTCCAGGAAGATCCCACATGCCGTGGAGCAACTAAGCCCGTGAACCACAACTACTGAGCCCATGTGCTGCAACTACTGAAGCCCATGTGCCTAGAGCCTGTGCTCCGCAACAAGAGAAGCCACGGCAATGAGGATCCTGCGCACCACAACAAAGAGTAGCCCCGCTCACCGCAACTAAAAAGAAAGTCTGCGCACAGCAAAAAAGACCCAACACAGCCAATAAAATAAATAAATAAACAAATTAAAAAAAAAAGTTACAGCCGATCACTTTAATCCAGACATACGCAACTCATTAATTCTGACTGACATAACTTCTACAAAAGAAAACTCTAGCATAAAAGTAACTGCAGAAACAAAGGGTACCATCCACCAGTACACCTAATCTCAATACACCTGCTATGATCCTTCCCTAAATACAAATCTTATTCAGCAGTCCAAATCCTCTGTTTGTAGCCTCCACCTCTGGTAAACACACACACACACACACACACACACACACACACACACACACACACACGTTTCTCCACAATAAACAAATGTCAGCATTATTAACTATTCAATACTTTGACAGGGTCAAGCCAAAAAGAAACCTTTGGTGTTTTAAAATTTTTATGACTCCTAAAACAGGTTCTAAACTATTAGGCCCAATTTAATTTTCAGTCAACATTTACCTTCCATCTAATGTTTATATCACTTAGTTTTACTGAATATTAAAATTAAAATAAGCTATGATGTTTGGTCTTTTAACACAAAGTTAAAGTGTATTCATAAAAATTTATTTTCAAAATAAAAAGAATCCTACATTTATCCCACAGTCATTTCTGGGTTGTCTTATAGAAACATAAGTGCTGATATTGAATTTTATATTTGTTTTCCTTCATGTATCAGAATCAATGCATAATATCATACAATTATACTAAAAGGCAAATTATTTTTATTAGCCTATGATGCAAATTTTACTTTGCCTAGAAAATCAGGCGATTTGGAGGGGCTGATGTTTTTCCATAAAATTTATAAGACCTCCTCAAAATAATTCTAATAATTATAACTCAAAACAATGTCAGTTTTCCATTGCTTCTCAAGCTCCATGTGTATACAAAAGACCTAGGGATCTGATTAAACTATAGATTCTGATTCAGTTAATATAGGGTGGGGCCTGACATTTTGTATTTCTAACAAGCTCCCAAGTAACAATGGCCATTACTACAGTAAAGTTTGTCAGAGGCAAAAAGAGATGATTTTTTAATAAGTGATGAGGTCATTATCAAATAGGACAATAATGATGACTATTAACTATGAAACAGGAGGGAAGGGGGCAGGGCACAACCTTTGACAGAATGACATAGCCCGAGGACATGACATAAACTGATTACAACCAAATGGGTCCAACATGGTGGACAAGTTGACTTCCACTAGACCTTGAGCCTCAGTATACGCTCACTGTAACACATCAGCAAGCTAAATGACACACCCAGAGTTGCCATGATAGTTCAAGACCAACCATAAGGATCAAAAAGTGGGTGGTGGCCCAATTCCTGGAAATCCCTGCCCCTTCCTAAAACAGCTGGAATACTCCTTCCACTCATTAGCCTATCAAATTACCCACCCCTATAAAAACTGACAACCCCATACCCTGGTGCCTTTCTCCCCTTCTGAGATGGCCCACACTCTGTCTGTGGAGTGTGTTTTTCTCTAAATAAATCCACTTCTTACCTATCACTTGGTCTCACTGAATTCTTTCTACGGTGAGACATCAAGAACCTGAGCTTCATTAAGTCCTGAAACCAGGTGTGTAATCTCAGTTGGAAGACCTTTGGTTTTGGCCAGGTTTGAGTCCCAACCACGTGGGTCTGAGTCCCAATCTGAGTTGCATGGTTTCAGTAATACACATAAACAGACACAAATAGGCTTATGCTGCTAAATATCCAGCCATGTCATTTACAGGCTTACCAGTCCCAATTAGGGAATATGATCCCCAAGGATCAACAAATATTCGCCATAAATTTATAAACCACAAGGGAACAAATTTCTCATACTGTAACCTAGATAAATTATTTTAACCAAGTGGAAAGAAAAAAAGCTATTCAAAACTAATTGTAATTATGCTTATTTGAATAAATCCCTAATTGCATGTTTTAAGGATAGGTATTTAGAAAACATCCTAATTTTCCATAACATGAAGTCTATGGAGAAATTCACCAGCCTAAATGAGCACATTAGTCTCATCCTTCACAATATTATCATCGATCATAAAAGAGTGCAGTGGAAATTCTTCAAAAAACTGAAAAGAAACCACAAACAATACAAACTTATGTTCCTTATTGCTACTGAACCCAAGTTTGTGTGTTGGAGTTTGGAGGAGAGAAAGGCTTATTGCAAGGCCAAGCAAGGATAACGGGCAGCTCATGCTCAAAAGCCTGAACTCCCAGATGGTTTTCAGGGAGAAGTTTTTATAGGCAAAATTTGGGGTGAGGGCTGCAGGGTGTGTAAATTTCTTCTGATTGGTTGGTGTTGAGGTAACAGGGTGGTACTCCAGGAATTTTGTGCTCAGCCTGAAGTTACCATTCTCCACATGCATGGGGGCCTTAGTTCCTGAAGAACTCAGAGATATAAAGCTATGTATATCCCTTGAGGTGGAACCAGGACCCAGCTTTCATTGCTGCACTGTAGTTTGACTGTTCCTCCTTTGTTTCTGCATTCCCTCACTTCCCTAACTAGCAATCGTTTAAATCTGCCCTTTGGAACACAGAGAAGGTCTTAGGAGGCTGAAGGAAGCCTATTTCCTGCAAACAAGAAATGGGGGACATGGAAAGGATTTGTACCTGAGAGAGCCCAACAGGGTCCTTCTCAGTATCATTATCATTAAGCCTTTCTCAAAGAGCTCCTAGAATATGAGAATCTTCTCATAATTCCTCTCTGCTCAGTAAAATTCTCTTTCACTGTGATAGCATTCTACTGCAATCACCATCAGTTAGGGAAGTGGAGTTCCTCTCTTCGCCAAACTGGAGAATGGTGTCAGTGAGCCCCTTGTTCCCTCCAAATGCCAAATTCCTACCCAGGGACCAGAATCAGAAATACTAAAAAATTAGAAAGGAAAGAGGGAAAAGTTCTACAGAGATGTATATGAATGAGAGGAGAGGCGGAACAAGGAGAAAGGGAGGGAGAGGAGGGAGCTGGGAGAGAGGGGAGGAGGGAGAGATGCAGGGAGGACATCAGAGACTTGGCTAAATACTGTGTCAAATAAACAATTTGATAGACCAGCTTTTTTTGTTTCATCTTGCCCTCACTCCTTACTGCAGAGACAATACTGCTTCTCTAGTCACAAATTAACCTCCATCACATCTGTTTCTTAGCAGATGGCAAATGCTTGCCAGGAATTTAAGAATTAACTTTTAGATGACATTTGCAAGGTTCCAAGTCATAATTTAATCCTAGATTCGTATTGTTGGTGACCCAACAGTTAATGGAGCTTAATGTCCTCGTGATTCATTTGATTAAATTACTGCTCAAA
The DNA here is from genome assembly GCF_030028045.1 of Hippopotamus amphibius kiboko. Classification (NCBI taxonomy): domain Eukaryota; kingdom Metazoa; phylum Chordata; class Mammalia; order Artiodactyla; family Hippopotamidae; genus Hippopotamus; species Hippopotamus amphibius. The sequence continues at coordinate 118,520,873 of NC_080203.1, forward strand.
AGTCTAGTTTCATAGACAGCATTTCATAAGAGAAAGATGCATGGACATCATTTCACTCAGTTCTCACAATTCAAAAACTGTCTAACATGAAATTTAACTTAAGATCACTAGATACTTATGTTATATGAGAACAAAATTTTTAAAAAATTACCTCCACAAGACAGAAAGAATAAACAATCAGCTCTTCCAGGAAAAGGAGACTAACGAAGAAGGGGGAAAAAAATGAATGTGAGGGCTGGGGGAGGTTAAGGCAAGGGCAAAGACCCAACACATGTAATGACTTTATATTATGCAAAGCACTACCCAAAAACTTCTAAGCTTGGTCCAACAAGAGTGTATTCACTCACTTTCCTGTGAGACTTTGGTCACTGCCTGAAAGCAGCTGTGCAAACAATCATTTAGCAGGCTTTTATTCCAATTCAATCCCAAATCTCTCCGTTGGTTAATTTCAATAAAAAGACCCTGAGGGATGCAAGATTTGCATACATATAAATATGCTACCATTGACTGCAGGACAGGGCTATACTCAAGACAGCTGTAAATCAACCTGTGAGAGGAACCAAGTGCTTACCAAGAATCATATTGAGCAGGCACAAACTAAGCTATTTCCTGAACTCTTTTGCAAATGCTATAAATATAAAAAGCAAAACTAACTGTAATAAGCATTACAAACAACCCTGGTGAAAGTTACGGAAATAATGGCAGACATTTCTAAATGTATAGGAGAAAAATTAATATTGTCTTCCTATTTTAATTTTATAGTTGAGTCAAAATTGCTCCTTTCTCAAAGGCAATAGTTCACTACTCATAACTTTTAACAGCAGAGTGTGGAATTCAAGGTATTTTTCCAGAAATGGAAAAAATTTTGAAGGAATCTAGGGTGAATATGAATTTTTCATTTCAAGAAAGAAAATATGAATTATACTAAAATATGTAACAATGCAAGAAAAGCTACAATTACTTTTTATTGTCAGCAGCCTCCCAGGAAACACATTCTTTGGTTATAGTATCACAGATTAAAAGTTATTTAGAAAGAGTGTGATTCATTCAATAATAATAAAGACAACTTTAAGTTCCTGTTAAAGTTTTGGATACTTCTAGTTATGAACAAAGCACTCTGATCCTGACCTCCCAGTGTTATTAAACCAAAAAAAGGTAAAGAATTCAAAACTGAGTCATGTCAAAAGCTGATTTCATTACTTTTCATAGCAATCCCAAACTTTGTCAAAAAGGAGGAGAAAAACAACCAAAATTACTTCTGCTTGAATAGGGGGGACATGAAGTTGGTGATTATCTTGTAAGAATACAAGAAAAAGAAACTAAAAAATGATTTTAAAGACTACCATAGGAAACAGATAGAGCTAATCTGGAGAAACTGGTCCTCTCTGGAAGGAAACATGGCCCAAGTGCTTTACTATGGCACCTTCTCTTTAAGACATACAGTGCATTCCAGCCTTGAGGTTAACTTTAACTAGTTTAACCTTGGGCAGCTAATGAATACTTAAACTAGGGACACTTCTTCTGGAGTAAGATTTATTTCTTTATCCTTCATTTCAACCTTCAAATAATTTTAAGAGTACAACTTTAACTACAGGTTTACATTTGCTTCAAAATATCTTACAGCTCTTAGATTTATATTAAAAATAATAAAGTTCTAACAATGTTCCACAGTTAAAAGCTCTGGCAGAGTCTGTCAAATAGGAAGAGTAATGTTACTCTGTGACTATGACCTAGTAAAGCCACAAAACTAAAGGTATTACAATGAAGAGCAGAACCAATGAAACTTTTCAACTTATGATTCTTACACATTTTGACCTTTAAGAAAAAGAGGATAACACAAACAACACTTTTTTTTAAAAACTGCCTTACTTTAGTAATGGATTAATATTCCTTGCATATGTGGAAGACTTCAAGACTGCACACTTGTATTTCAAATCACTATCTCTATAAACTGAAGAGACACATGACACTGACTCTCCTACTCCCATTTTTTTCTAGTCTAACAGGAAGGAATGAAGGGCAAGATCAGAAACAATGGAATACTCTTTGGCCCAACAGGGAGTGGTTCAATAATCTCACCTCTCCACTTCTTTATTCTCAGAGGCTTGCTTTATGCATTTCCAGAGGAATCCAAAAAGTTTTCAGGAAACGTCTACATAATAATGGGTGCGGATGCCCTAATGGTTCAATAATTAAAATGTTAATGCTATCATCAGCACATACAAATAAACTGAAATAAACTCAAAAGAGAATTAATTTTTATAGCTAAAATTATTTTCTATTATAAAATGAAAACAAGTTACTTGATAAACTAAGTTACTAAGTGAAAATATGTAAAAGTCATCCTCAACATAAATTTGCTTCCTAGAAGAGAGGAAGCTAAATCCTTAAGCCTCAGAGACCACTAATTATCATTTCCTTAAACTAACTTTTCTAAACCAATTGTTATGATTTATATAAATATGGGATATTTATTTTTAATTAAAAATTTTAATTATAAATTTAAAGGTTAATATATCAATTTACCAGACCTTATTAAATAAATAAATACAGAGACACATTTAGAACAATTCAGAACCATATGATCAACATAAAAGTTAAACTTAAGAAGCATTCTCATTAAGGTCAAGAATATTCAACAGTGAGCAGTAGCCCTCTCCAACACAAAAAGATAAGAAAAAGTAGAAATTATGGATATTAAGAGAAAAAACTATCAACATACATATGCATAATATGATTGTCTACTTAGAGAATTCAAGAAAATAAACTTAAAAACTATTAGAATAAGCAAGTTTATTAAAGTGGCCAAAAACAAGAGCAGTATAAATAACTTCCCTATATACAGTAAAACCAATTAGAAAATGTAATGAAAATAATTTCATTCACAACAGGAATAAAAACAAACTGTCTAGAAAAAAACCTAACAAAAAATGTAGTAGACACTTATTTTTTAAAAAGCTTTCAAATTTCACTGAAGGATATAAAAGAAGATCCAAGTAAATAAAGAAGGACACACACACATTAGAAGACCCAATAGTGGATGGATATCAATTTTGCACAAATTAACTTATAAATTCAATGTAATCTCAGTCAAAATACTAATGGGATTTTTTATTTGACAAACTAAACCCAAATTTCATATGAAAAGAAAAGCAATAACCAAGAAATATTTGAAACAGTATAACATGGTGGTAGGGGGAGGACTTGTCATTCAGATAATAAACGTTTTATAAAGCAACATTAATTCAAAACTGCACTGAATAGAAAATAGATAAATGAACCCAAAAAGGAGTCTCCAGAAACAAACCTATCCATGTGAATTTTAGTTTACATGATTGAGGTTTATCAACTGATTCTTTCAACTAATTAAGCTATTCTTGAAATCTAGTTTACTTTATGTACATATTGCTGCATGTTTCTATTTATAAATATAGAAGCTGCAATGGAAGATCCTATGCAGAATAGTATGTTACACAGTGCTATTTTCTGGAAGTAGGGTTTTTTTTTTTTAATGTACCAGTTTACCCTTTTTTTCTGACAAGTAGCATGTGGTTTAAGTGAAATATATAGCAGCTGTATTAATAATGGAAACTCATATACTAGAGTCAATATAATAACCCTTACTTAGGATTCAGATTATACATTTAACTCCATATACTTAGTAAGACTGGCTATGGGACTATATGCCATTTTTGTATTTCCAGAACAGAAGGTATTTAATATATGTTTGCATAATAAATCAGTTTCCTGTATTTTAAAATTCAACAGATTTAAAGTTAGTTTTGTGAGGTTTTTTAAAATTTTATGATTTTCTCCTAAAATCTGAACAATCACCAGTTAACTCATTTTTCTCTATAACTCAACTTTACACTCATCAGTCATAGTCACAAGTATAATTTAACATACTTTCCCTGTCTCAGCCATCATGGAATCTGAGCTGTCATTGATATTTTATAGTTAGATAAGTTCATACTAAAGTTTACAGGAAAAAAATTGAGGGCAGAATTGCTTAATGTATAGAAACATACCATCGTCACTGGGAGTGAATCTATTGTTAAATAGTACTGTTACTGAGTCCAAGCTTGCTGTGTTTGCCACATGACAGGCCAATGAATTGCAGATGAGGTGCTGAGGCAAGGAATATGACTTTATTCGGAAAGCTGGCAGACCAGCGTATCCGAAAAACAATCTTATCGAGGTCTGGATGCCAGTTTCTTTTATAGAACCAGAGAGGGAGAGACAGTGAGAAAGTAAAGCAAAAAAGGCAGAATAGAGAGGGAGAGTCATGGGGAAGTAAAGTAAAAAGTGCTATCAGTCTTGCAAAACATCTCCTGAAATGCCCAGCCTCAGAGAGGGGATGTGTTAATTTCTTCTTCTTGCAGCCATTCACAGGTGGGCAGGGTCAGATTGTCTCCCTGTGAGAGGCACTTTAGTTTAACATTCAGGCAGAAGGGCAGGGTTCCCTGAGGCAGGCCATTATGTATGATTATAATAACAAAAGCAATGAAAAGCAAACGTTACAAAGAAACAGATGGAACATGGAGTCTGATTTAGCTTTTCCCTGTAACAACACCAGTATGAATTCATAGTTTTGACAGTGATGTTTTTAAAATGAGAATACATATACTGGGTAATAAGAGTGAGACTACAGGAGAACTGATTTCCCCTATGCCTGTTATCTGCAAATGACCATATCTGCAAAATCAGGGAAAGAATGTGCCATTTTAAAAGCAAAATTTTCTATTGTATGGAAATTTTCTTTAAAAATATAGACTGAGGTTAAAGTCTGGTTTTTCTAGTACTCTTGCAGTTTCATTTTTTACATTTAAATCTCTAAACCATTTGGAGGATATCTTGTGTATGGTAGGAGGTATGACTAATTTTACCTTTATCATATAGTAAATTTCTGTATGTGCTGGAGTCTACTTCCAGGCTTTATATTCTATTCCACTGGTATATCTGTCTGTCCATGGGCCAGCACCATGCTGTTTTTTATTATAGAAACTTTATAATGTGTTAATATCTCGTAAAGCTAATCCCACTTTATAGTTTTTCTTTTCCTGTGTTTTCCCAGCTCTTCTATTTTTATACATTTATAGGTTTGATGATTGATATACTCAATCATGAGCTTAAGGATTCCACAGATTAATTTAAGAATTATGTCCTAAACATAATTAGGATGGTAAACCAAGCACAAAAAATTAAATTATGTCAAATAAATATAAAAATTTCACACTTACTATTTTAACATGATCTTTTGTTTTTGCATAAATATTTAAGCGCTAACTAAATGTCAACTATTTTCATGTTCCAGAATACTAAAAAATGTATTTTTATTTGTAAGGTGTAGTATAATCTATGTAATCATTTGACATTTAAATTTCAGATTAGTTGCTAGATTAGAAATTGAAAAATCATGAACAAGTTTTCTGTAAAATTATTAAACCTGTTAAGTATCATCATAAATACAAACATAGCCTTCGGCATAAGCATTTACATTACTCAAACTGAATATGAACATAAACTAAATCATTCTAAAATATTAATGATTTATTCCAATATTCTCATTTTTTTTAGATAAGCAAAACCAGGAATTTTATGAAGTTTCCCTTAACTTGTTCTAGGTTTCAACTCCATGTCCTTACTTACCCAAGCACATGACATAGAGTTGTGCAGGTTGTGCACTGCACGCTTGCACCCTATATAGGATAATAAAAAGCTACACAAGTGAATGTGGCAGCCCTGTTTTTGTGCTTTTTGCTATCAGAATAGAAAACCACTCTTTCAAAATCAGCAGGGTGTCTGAGAATTCAATTCAACTCAATTCTGACACCATCAGAGGCTAATAGCAAGCCCAGGTTTTACTTGTGCTTCTGACAGAAGTTACAAATTGGAGGGTCCAAAGATCCCTTCTAACTCAGGATGCCAACCACAAGTCCAGATTGTTATTGAAATAGAGTAAGACCCTGCAGGGCCCTCCCAGGCACAAAAGCCCCTCTGTGTCTCCCATTTCTTGTTTGCAGAAAAAGGCTTTAGTCTTGTGGGCCTTCCCTGAATTTCAAAGAGCAGGCTCAAGCAGTTACAATTAGGGAAGTGAGGGAATGCAGAAACATAGGAAAAGCTATCAAGCAAGAAAAGTAATAATAGCTTAAACAGTAGTTCAGAGATATATAAAGGTCCTAGATCCTCCTGAAGGGATATACATAACAATAAGACACAAATCTTCGAGTTATTCTGCAGAAACTAAGGCATACCCCCACCCCCACCCCATGCCAGGTAGAAGATAGTGACTACATGCTAACCACAAGCACGTAGGCCCCAGACTGGTTGGAACTAGGTTGATGATTAAGATTCCCAAAACATCACCCTGTTACCTCACCACCAACCCATCAGAAGAAAGTCATATACCCTACAACCCTCACCCTAAATGGTGCCTTTAAAAACCCTTCCTTGAAAGCCATCAGGGAGTTCAGGTCTTTTGAGCATGAGCTGCTCATCCTCCTTACTTAGTACCATTTCAATAAATGCTTTACTTTCCTTCACCACAATCAGGTGTCAGTAGGCTGGCTTTGCTATGTGTCGGAAGAGTGGACCCAAGTTCTTTTAGGTAATATTACTTCCACTTCTGATCAAATGGCTATGAATCAAAGGTTCCCACAACCCCCTCAAGTTCCATTAATTTGCTAGAACAGCTCACATAACTCAGAGAAACATTTCACTAACCAGACTACCATTATTATGAAAGGATATAACTCATGAACAGCCAAACTGAAGAGATGCATAGGGCAAGGCATGGGGAAAGAGCAAGGAGCTTCCAAGCTCTGAGTATGCCATTCTCCCCAAATCTCCAGTATTCAACCAACCTGAAAGTTCTCTGAACCCTGTCCTTTGGGGTTTTATGGAGGCTTCACTACACGGGCATGGCTGATTAAATCACTGACCATTGATTAAATTCTCAAAATCCTTTCTCTTCCTCATGGGTTGGGGGTTAGGATTGAAAATTCCAACCCTCTACACATGGTTGGCTCCACTGGCAAGGAGCCCACATCCTTAGGTGTAGTCCAAAAGTCACCTCATTAACATAAAAAAACACCTTTATTAGTCTCTTCATTTAGGAAACTCCAAGACTTTTAGGAGCTCTGGGTCAGAAATCAAGCAAGAGGAAATACATATTTCTTATTATATATCACACTCCCCAAAACCACAAGTGCTATTTTTCTGGCTTTGAAAAAGGCCAAAATTAATTTTCTCTGAGCCAGATCTTAGTAGTTCATGCCATCACCATTTTGGTTAAGTGTTTGTAGAGTTAGAAAAATATCAAGAAATATGAGCATATATTATTTCCAATTTTAAAACCTGCTATTTTTGACCACATAATATAGAAAGTCAAAAGGTTGCTGTCTGCACTTAAAATTTCAGCTATTGGACTAATCTTTTAGTGGATTACCCAACCTTCTTACATTTTCCTGATCATTTCTTAACCCAGTTTTCTAAGCTCATTCATTCTAATACTATTAGTATGGCTAACATCCTGGCTTATAACAGAACTCCTAATGTAGCAAATCACTGCTTAGAAAAGATAGATCTTGGCCAAAAGGAACAAGCTTGAACAAGGTATAGCTGTAGGTTTAAATTCCAGAGTGTTCTTAAAAAGGACTAAAAGATTTTAAAATATATTTGCATACTTCTACCACTGCAAAACACTTGTGAAGAACTAAGGAAGAAAGGAGTAACTAAAACACATAAAAGTTTTTAAATGTTCTTTCATCTACTCTTTCTTCTCATTCATAATGAATCCTTCAAATTTAGGCAAGTTTGCTCAAAAATAATTAAGAAAATTTATTCATTTTAAAATACTTTCTTTATATATTTTGATCTGGGTTTTTATTAAGGCAAGAACCTTTGAACTTTTAGTTCATAAAAGAAAAGCTTTCAATAAAATGTTTAATTTACACAAACAGATAAAAAGAAAGTCTCTGCTTCTGAAATTAAATAAAATCTTTCTTAAGTCTTAAAAGGGAGGAAGAAAAATAATATTCCTGGCCCTGTAGCTAAATTTACATATGAAACAGAAGTTTAAGACTAGTAGTTATCTTAGATCAGGTTTTATTAGCTGGGGTGATTTTACTCATTAGTTCATTCACAAATACTTATTGTATGAATGTGTCAGATACAACTCTTAGTCTTTTGAAACTCAGACATTGCTAAGTCTGATTAAAATATTATATATAACCAAATGAAAATATGTGGAGTTCTACATTTCAGAAGTATGATTTTTTTAATGGTTAGAACAGAATTATTCAAGTATATTAAGGCATGAGCCATATAATCAGAAATTTTATATGACTAGGCCATATTGAGTTGAATGGTCCATTTTTGTCAGTCTTGATTCTGACTCAAACGTTAACTAAGTGCTTATGGAATCTTTATGTCTATTTTTATCTTCTCAGTAATCTTTTCTTTTTCTCCAGTGTCATTATACTTATAATTCATTTATAATTTTAGTAAAGTTAGATTGGAGTGGCTCAAAAAATACCTGATTATTTATTATTCAGTATCAATTACAGTAATTAATTATTTGTAGGCTAGCGTCATGACTTTGTGTTGCTAGTGGTAATAATAATAACCAACACTTTTCCAGTTCATACTATGATCTTTGCATACATTATCTCCCCCTGACTACAACCCTCTTTATAGTTAGTAGTGGTAATAATAATATCCAATGTTTATTTAGAATTTACTAGTACCAATGACTGGGGCATATCATTTGCATAGATTACTTCATTTAAACCTCAATGCTCTTTAAGGTAGGTGTTGTTATTTCCTCATTTTAAAAAGGAGAAAGAGATTATTCTGTGCCCAAATCCATACAACCAATAAGTAGCAAAACTGGAATTTGAATCTAGGTATATTTAGCGTCAAAGCCTCCATTTTTGCCACTGTAATATAGTGACTACTGGAGTAGACTGTAATACAGTGACCACTGGAGCAGACTACTGGAGGTGGTTCTACAATGGTGATGGTGGACAGGCCTGACAGGAGTTTAAATTAATGTGATTAAGCAGTAAAAAAAATTCTGACAAAACAAAATTAGAATGGGGGCATTCTGATCACCTAAGGAAAAAACTAACTGAACTATCCCAAAAGGTTTTCATGTTAGACTCCAATGTTCAGAGCAAGTTTTAAAAATACATAATTATGTAGCAACATGTTGTATTTTACTATTAAAAAACTCAACAACCCACAAATAAAAATATTACACAACCACACAGAATTAGCTCTGATATAATTAGCAAATGACGTTTCAAGTAAGACTACAAAAAGAGAGAGAAACATTTCCTTTTATTTGAAAAGTATACATACAATTAACTGCCATATAAAAAAATATAAGGTGTAACTTGAGGATACACATTAAAAAAGAAAGAACGCATTCAATTCAAGGTTTTATTTGTTTTTATAAGGTGTTTATTTTAGTCATACTGACACTGATAGTGATATTAAATATTCTAAAATAGCATTTATGTTTTAAAGTTGTTTATTTTAGTAAGTGGAAGTGGGCAGTTTCCGGTTCCAAACTTTATTGGTATTTATGAGGGTAATCAACCAAGTTTTCTACTATTCTATTACTGTTCTGCATAACTGCATAAATACTTTAGATATACACATAAATGAGAAGTCCAGCAAATGTCTAGGCTAAATTAATTAACAGCTGTGTATCTATGACAGACATATAGGAAAAAACATTAAGGGTCATATTCCAGTGTTATCTGGGCTGTTGAGATGGGTTAACATGCTAAAAAAATATAGGAATAAGACCCAATTCTTCAGCTCTTCACTATACAAGGTGCTTTAGTTTTATCATTTCAAGTTATAAACTTCATTAAAACAATTACAAATTTGTGAAATAAGCATAACTAAATTAAGAGTTCAAAGCTGCTGGTTCAAAATAAGTGATAGACTTCAGCTTTTACACTCCTTAACATTAATTTTTCTTGGGACTTAGACATTTGGGAAACATTTCAGTTACACAATGTGCCAGTTTGCCATTTGTCATGGAACATGAAGAGCCCAGGTGGCTGCCAAAGATGCGAACTTTTCCTACTGGCCCCAGAAGTATGACTCAGTGCTTGTCCTGAGGTGACCACACTTCTTACGGTTGCAGGAAAAGTGTTATTATTCCATCTTTGACAGCAGCTATCAGAAAATGTGCATAATGCCACAGTTCATTCTCAAGCGATTGTTACATAATTTTGCCTTTCTTAAAAGGATGACAAAGCTTGAAAAATACAATATCTAAAAATATGTAAAAGAAAGTAATTCCTAAAGGACAGTAAATGCCATTCGAAATTTAGAATAGAAACACAATGGCATTTCAGTGGTGAAAGAAAAAGTACATTTTCATCTAGTTACTGAATGTGCAACAGCACAGCTAATACTAGAGACCTACACACATTTTAAACTTGAAAAAAATCCATTACTATGTGTGTTTCCATTTTGTTAAATACTTTTATTTAGTCACTTCTCCCTATTTGGCATTCATATCTTTATTAAGAAACAATTATCAAAATCTCACTATGGTCATGAAATTTACTTACCTTATCAAACCACTGATAAATACAGATGTCACACTGTGAAGTTACTCTAGATTTTAAAGAAGTAAATATTCTTTGAAATCAGAGACTCCAACTTGTTAAGGCTTCAACACAGATATAGGAATGTTGGAAAGAGAAAGGAATGATAACAGTATAAATGAAGCAATATCTACTACATAGAAGAAGGAAGCAATGTTTAAAATAGGCATCAAAGAAGACATCACAATAAGTAAACTCAATGGACAAATCTTAAAATAACTCAGTGGCCTGGATAGTTCAAATACACCTTTTTGATGTATTAAAGACAGCTATTTGTATTTGGTTGGGACCAATTTATTCTAATATACTATTGGGTTGGCCAAAAGGTTCGTTAGGTTTTCTCCATAAGATGGCTCTAGATGCACTTAGTTGTCTTAACTTCATTCGAAACAATTTTGTTAGATTGTACGAGACAGCTGTCATATCAGCGTGCATTTAAATAGCCTTATCAAAATTGGTGAATTTTTGTGTAGCCATTTTAATATTGAAGATGGAAGAAAAAAAGCAACATTTTCAGCATATTATGCTTTATTTCGAGACAGGGAAAAAGGAACTGCAACACACAAAAAGATTCGTGCAGAGTACGGAGAAGGTGCTGTGACTGATCGAATGTGTCAAAAGTGGTTTGCGAAGTTTCTGCTGGAGATTTCTCACTGGACTATGCTCCACGGTTGGGTACACCAGTTGAAGTTGATAGCGACCCAATCGAGACAGTAATTGAGAACAATCAATGGTATACCATGCGGGAGATAGCCAACATACTCAAAATATCCAAATCAAGAGTTGAAAACCATCTGTACTAGTTTGGTTATGTTAATCGCATTGATGTTTGGGTTCCACATAAGTGAAAAAAATCTTCTTGATCATATTTCCGCATGTGATTCTCTACTGAAACATAATGAAAACATTCTGTTTTTAAAACAAATTGTGCGACGGGGCTTCCCTGGTGGCACAGTGGTTAAGAATCTGCCTGCCAATACAGGGAACATGGGTTTGAGCCCTGGTCCAGGAGGATCCCACATGCTGCAAAGCAACTAACCCTAGCGCCACAACTACTGAGCCTGCTGCGCTCTAGAGCTCATGAGCCACAGCTACTGAAGCCCGCGAGCCTAGAGCCCATGCTCCACAACAAGAGAAGCCACTGCAATGAGAAGCCTGTGCACCGCAATGAAGAGTAGCCCCCGCTCACCGAAGCTAGAGAAAGCCCACGTGCAGCAACGAAGACCCAACACAGTCAATAAATAAATAAATAAATTTAAAAATAAAATAAAATAAAATAAAACGAATTGTGACAGGCAATGAAAAGTACAACAATGTGGAACGGAAGAGATCGTGGCGCAGCGAAATGAACCGCCATCAACCACACCAAAGGCCAGTCTTCATCCAAAGAAGGTGACGTTGTATATATGGTGGGATTGGAAGGGAGTCCTCTATTATGAGCTCCTTCGAGAAAACCAAATGATTAATTCCAACAAGTACTGCTCCCAGTTAGATCAACTGAGAACAGCATTCGATGAAGAGCGTCCAGAATTAGTCAACAGAAAATGCATGATCTTCCATCAGGATAACGCAAGACCGCATGTTTCTTTGATGACCAGGCAAAAACTGTTACAGCTTGGCTGGGAAGTTCTGATTCATCTGCTGTATTCACCAGACATCGCACCTTCAGATTTCCATTTATTTTGGTCTTTATAAAATTCTCTTAATGGAAAAAATTTCAATTCCCTGAAGACTGTAAAAAGCACCTGGAAGAGTTCTTTGCTCAAAAAGATAAAAAGTTTCGGGAAAATGGAATTATGAAGTTGCCTGAAAAATGGCAGAAGGTAGTGGAACAAAGGAGCGAATATGTTGTTCAATAAAGCTCTTGGTGAAAATGAAAAATGTGTCTTTTATTTTTACTTAAAAAACCGAAGGCACTTTTTGGCCTACCCAGTAATTCTAGTAGTATTAATGAGGTTACTTAAGTTATATAGACGGTTAAAGAATACAGGGTCAAAAATTATTCCACATTTAGAGTTTTAGGTACATGTATATTGTTCATAATTAAAATGGAAAATTATTAAAAATAAGTGAATTGTAATAGACTATTCAGCATAGCAAACCATTTACAGCTCTAAACAGACCACAAAATCTACTGTGTGTTCAGATTTGGATTTAATCCTGTTGCACTGGACTATACTAACAAACTGCAAAGCCTTGGAAAATGATATTTAAAATCACTGAGTCATAGCACACAGAGATTAGAAGACCATCAGTAGAAGTTTTTCCAGCAGTTAATAGCATTTTAACTCCCTACAAATGGGGTTTGGCATTCTCTGAATCTTACATTCAATTATGATAAAATGAAATCTAAACCAAACATTCTTAATGAGGGGGTTATTCTATGAAGTAGGCTTGTTGCATGTGTTAATCAAGATGTGTTCCAGCTCTGACACCAGTGATCAAAAGAATTCATTCTCTTTTGTTCCTAACAGAGATGTCCTTATAACAATGAAAAGATCTATGCATAATACTCTTTCTGAGCTGTCTTTTTGTAATTTTGGTACTAAAAAGATACGTGAATCTAGACGAGTCCTTTAACCAATCTGAGTTCAGTTGGTTACATGTAACATGATGATGGCACAGGACCAAGAGATTTCTATAAGTTCTTTCTTATCATTTCATTTATCAATTCATCTCACAGAGAACGAGTGTTAGTGTACACAAACTAAGCATATTCTTTTATAAAAGAAATGTTACAAACTTTTAACTAATGATGTGTTTCAATAAAGGGACATAAGTACTGTATTTGAGTTTGTTTTGAATTTGCCTATCAAATATAATTAAAACCATAAGTGTTAAAGGTTTATAAAAATACCTGTAAATTTTCCTAAGAATTTAAGGGATGTACTTGTACTACATTCATTAGTACAAATCTGTTTGATGCATTTGCACATATCTAGAAATAACAGAACATTACACAGATCCTGATTTTAAAGGGATTATTTAAAAATGAATACCAAGAACAAAAAGCAGTTTTTTTTCCAGATATTCCATATCAACTTGCACATACCACATATCCTAATTTATGTTTTCCTTGGTCTTCGGAGTGCATTTGTAATTCATATTTTTATTTCTATATAGTAGGACTTGTCAGCTACCTTAAATTTTTTTTTTAATATTAACAACGAGTAGGCAGAGAAAGAGTGTGAGGAGTTAGACTATCCAAGGGACCGGAAGGTATTTGATCAATGGCCTGCTTGCTAAACTTGTGAGTTATTGCTTTCAGTAGTGAAAGATTACAGAAAAAGGGAAAAAAAGAAAAAAGGAAAAAGGAGAGAGATTTGTAACCTAGTATCTTAGGAATTTGCTAACCAGAATTTGTCAAAGTAATCTGGCACTGATGGCACAGACTTGAAGGATTCAGATCCACCTACAACATCAAAAATACACCTTCTGCTTTTGTTACATAACAAGTCTTTATGTAAAGTACATGAAATTTTATGCCTGACATTCAATTTATAGGATACAAAAAATGGAAACTTCTAAAAATTCAGAAGTCTCAACTGTCACTAAAATGGGTACAAAGAAAATCAAGACTGAAATTTAGAATGAGACTCTTAGAGTTTTAAAGGAGAACATGTCAACCAATGTTTTTTTATAGCAAAGAAAACCAGAAGTCCAAATTATTTACCCTCGGTAACTCTGATAGAAGTATAGCTGTCTCAATCACATGATCTCATTTTTTAAAAGGCATTCATTTAATTTAAAATTTACATGGTTTTAAGAAATGAGTTATAAATGGTTCAGGGGTGACCAAAAAAAATCCAAATGATCTTCAAAGTTTGAATGAAAGACTAAAATATGGCATATTATTGTCCTGTCATTTATCACACAAATTCAAAAAGATGGCGGAAAAGTAGTAATAACAATAAAATCATGGAGAAAAATATTTCTCAAAACCTTTAAAGTCAACATTGTTACACTGTTACAGTGACTAAAAGGAGGCTCTTAATAAATTTTTGTATTTTAAAAATTCTTCTAAACCAAATTTTATATGTGAGTTGACATCATCTACACAAGTGCACCAATGCTGGATATATGGAGCATTTTTCCAAGGAAAACACAAGTGCAGATGTGAAACAAAGAGAAATACAAAACTGCTTGTAATTAAAAAAAAACTGTAGCATATTAGCATTGGGAAAGTACACTTTCCAACAACCATTCCATAATACAAAACATGGGAACTAATTTGTAGTCTTAATGCTTCTCAATTGTCTTCAATCCAAATACCACTTGTGACACGTGAATGACAAAAGGCATTGTTTTGCCAGTGATTCCCTCTTGTTTTCAGTGATTCAAGCTCAAATGAATTGGTTCATTTGTTTCCTACAATTGACTGTTTCTCCTATGAAAAGTCAATACATTCTTACCACTTAAATGGAGCTCTAGTGCTCATAAGTGCCTGTTATTTTCATTGCACAGATTCAGTGTGTAATAATTTTGATCACCATGTATATGCCTGTGTTGATAAAACTCTTATATTCCAATCTTCTGACAATGGCTAAAATATGAAATTTCAACGATCATGAATCTTTTGGTAAAATAAAGCTGAAAAGTACAAGGAACCATGATAAGCAAGGACTACTGCTGAGATGAGGCTTATACTGGTTGAGACTTAGCCAGGGATAGTGGAGCATCAACAGCAATGCCTTTAGGACCTTTGTATTGGGTTTCTTGGCAGGAAGAACGAGATACACCATTCTAATAATTAGACTGAATTACTTAAGTGATCATTTGACTCACATAAGGAAAAAATTGTTTGGAGAGAAAGGCTCCAATAAAGCTGTTAGAGAAGTGGCTACACACAAGACAGGAAGAAGCTAGTAAGAGGAAAAGAGTTTCCAAGAGAAAGCCAGCCACCTGAAATCCATACTCTAAATACATTTTAAAATCAGTATAATCTTCTTTGTCTTAAGGTAAACATATGTAAGCTATATACAGCAATTTATTCCTAAATTGGAATACTTAAAAAATCCTTTTCCATAAATATTTTAAAATCCTGTTCAGTCATTAATATTAACTATTTTTGCCAGTGTCAAAATGTTACTCCATTTCTACTCAGACTACATGTTGACTATTCTTCAGAATTCCCTATAAAGCACATTTTTCTTACTCTCATTTTTAGATAAAGAAACTGAGGGCTTGAGAAATAAAGAGGTGAGTTAAATACACACAACAGGACAGAATTTAGGTTGGACTACAACTGGAGAGCTTTCCAGTTCCAACTCAGTACTACAGATAATTTGTATTGTCTTCTACATACGGTGCTTCCTACTAGATATTTGTCCCTTTAATCTTTTTTTAATCATCTGTATGAAATGTAGAGATGGCGGAAGAGAGGTGTACAGTAGGGGAGTGAGTCTTTTGGTATGACTACAGGTGAAAAAGATGTTTTCAGCAGCCTTGAAAGGCATCATCTGGCATTTTTATTGGGGAAAGTAGAATATTAAATTCATGGCAGCCTACAAGACAGTGGTTACTATACAATGATTACTCTTAATTAACTTCTCTGAAGAACTCATGTCCATCTGCACTCTGAAAAAGCTTCCAAGTCTACTTCTCGCCATCTGTATTTCATAAGTCATGCAAATCATACACTTTGCTTCTAACATTCTGTTTTTAATTATTATGAGACTGTATTACCATAACAGCTAGTCATCTTAAATCTGTGTACTTTTGTTATGAAAAGTATCATTGGAAAGTTGTGAAAACAATTTCAATCTAAATGTTGCCCACCTACCCTGGGACAGATTCTATCCTGAGATAGATATGGGAGAATCCTGGAAAGTCAACCCATGTTTTCCAGTCACGTATTCAAAGACAGCTTCGAATCCTTGATATTTAATGTACAATCTACACAGATTGGTTTTTTTTTAAGATTTATTTAAATGCAAAACATTCTTACCTTACTAAAATAAGACAAAACAGAAAAAACAAAATAAATTCTCCATTACTCCTGTGAGCATACCTTAACAAATGCCTTGTACGAAAAACAAAAGTATTTCAGAGAGAACGCATTAATGCATATATAGGCTGGTACTCAGAGCATGAAGTCAGGAAAAGAAAAAGATACTTAGCAGCAAGCCAGGGAAGCAATTCTAAGACATTCACATCAACATCAGCAGAACTTCACACTTTCATAGAGGTGGATTAATAACAAAGAATCAAATAAATTGAAACTGTGATCAATATAACATTTCAATTTATTGTGGCAAGAAAAAAAATCAGGTTAATGCATTAAATTTCCAGTCACAATTTTATCTATTTATTACCAGAGCCTGTTTCATTCAGAATTTTCATGCCAGTAAACTAAAAAAACAAGGAAGATATTAATTAAAAAGATACAGTAATAAAGTGCAAGTTTTAAAGTATTATTTTGTTTTGAAATCAAATATAGTTTCTTGGAGATGACCAGAGGTGTTAAGTTACAATCACTCTCATACCCAAAACTGAGCTACTAAACATACTACATGACCCCATAATACTATGAAAATAAGGTGTTACATTTAGTGACAAAAAGAAAAATGGTGACTTCCTTGTAGAAAAGCAATGAGAAAAGTTCATTTGGTTATATTCAATTTCAGCATATCTGCCCTAGGCAAATATCTTCCCTAGGTAAATACTCATGAATATTTATATACACATTTATATATTCAGCTTAAAATCAATTATTATAAACCACAACATGCATTTGCTCAAAAGTGTTTACGCCTTGTTTAACATTCCTACACAGTGTCTGCAGGAAACAGAAACTACAATTAGAAACTGCTGGGAATCAGGCTTTGTTAATAAGGTTTAGAATAGCACACTCTTCTGTCCAAGAGTTTAACTGCAAATCTGTTAGCAGTGAGGTAAAATACATAGGAAGATGGAGCTAACTTTTGGTGGTCTCCACTCTATCCCATGTGCATTCAGTTTCCTTTTCTTAAACACATTTCCTGATTAGCAAAAAGTTAAAAATAAAAGCTAATCAAGTAAATGATTAATTTCAGTTGAAGGGAAACCAGGTATAACATTCATTCAAAAAATTATTTTTTCACATGTGGAAGAGCATGAGGTTTACAGAGGAGCGAAGAGGTAGGCAGAGGTTCTTGCTGCCAGGCCAAAGCCAATGTTGTCCCTTGGGGGTATTTTGAGTATTGTGAGGAGTTTGAGGTTATCACAATGATAAGGTTACTGAATGACTGCTAGACCAATGAATGCAATAGTCCCACACTGAAGAACTGCCTGTATCCCACATGACTTTTTTGGTTTACATGTGAAAAAGTTTATTATTAACACTTAGAGAAGGGCAAACCAAACTTATTTCACATTAGATATTGCTTACATTTTGGTATAACCAAATCTGAAAATAAATTTAACTCTAATTTTTTTATTTAAATAAACTATTTCAGAATAGTTTTAGGTCTACTGAAAAGTTGCATAAATAGTAGAGTTCTTGCATACCTCTCGTCCACCTTCTATTATTAACAGCATACAGTACCGCAACAGATTTGTCACAACTAAGGAACAGCACTCCACACTTCATTTTGATTTCACTAGTTTTTTCTTATCTGGCTTTTTCTGTCCCAGAATCCTATCCAGGACACCATAATACAAATAATCCTCATGTTTCCTTAGCCTCCTATGATCTGTGAGTTTCTTACATTTTTCTTGTTTTTGATGACCTTGACAGTTTTGAAGGAGTACTGGTCAGGTATTTTGTAAAATGTCCATAAATTTGGATTTGTCTAATGTTTTTCTCCTGGTTTTAATGGAATTATGAGTTTGGGGGAGGAAGACCACAGAGGTGGAGTACCATTCTCACAACATATCAAGGGTACATGCGATCAACATGACTTACCACTTGATCACCTGGCCAACGTAGCATTCACTAGGTTCCTCCACTGTAGTTATATTTCCCCTTCCCACACTCTACTCTTTGGAAACTGGTCACTAAGTGCAGCCCACAATCAAAAAGTGGTGAGTTAAGTGTCACCTCCTTGAGAGGTATCTACATAAATTATTTGGAATTATCTGTATGGGAGATTTTTCTCTCCTTCCTCATTTATTTATTCAGATATTTATTTACATCAGTATGGACTCATTTATTTTATACATTGAGTTAAAATCCAATACTACTCTTGTTGCCCAAATTGTTCCAGCTTTGGCCATTGAGAGCTCTTTCAGAATGGCTTCCAAGTCTTTGGCATGTCCTCATTATTGTGTTTTTTGAGCACTTCCTTACTTTCTGGCACAACAAGATGCTCCAGACTCATCTTAAATTCTCTCTCCTCAGCTCTAGAATCTGCGATTTCTCCAAAAAGCTGAGGTTCCTTTTAATAATGACTTTTAAAGGTTCAACAGGAATTACTAGAGTGACATATCAGATGAGTCTAGCCTGTTACCTGTTCTAATACTCAATTTTTATTCCAGTGTCTATCAATCATTTGCTCTTCCATTTTCTTGTACTTATGGAATGACTTCTGAACTTAACTGCTTGCTTCTCTTAAATCCAGGTATGTTCATTAGAAGTAGGCAAACATATCAATTAGTTTTTTCTAGTATAGTCATTTTAAGCACCTACATACAATAGAAACCTAGCTTATTTTATTTTTTTTAAATTATTTTCCCTTTTTATTACAATAAAGGCATTACAGTGAATTTTTTAATAATGTGAGGGTAGATTTTATTATCTATGAATTTTATTTCAAGAGACATTTAGTAATGTCTGTCATATAAAGGGAGTACTGACTCCAAAAGGATTGATGTAGGAAAAAAAATAAGATAGACTACAATGTGTGGTCTATTATTTGCATTCTGATTTAAGGGGAAAAAAACTGTAAAAATGTTTATGACATTTATGAAACTAGAAATTTGAACTAGATATTTAATATTAAGAAATGAATTTTGGTATAATAGTCTTGTAGGGGTGAGTGTGTGATGTATATATTTTTAAGTTCTTATTTTTTAGAGTTACATACCAACCTTAATTTTTTGTGATCTTATTACTGGTACATCAGTAGGAAGAAAAATGTTAGTAGATCCCTAGGTATTATTTTGCTGTATTTATTTTCTTTGTGTGTGTTGGTCACAATTGCAAAAACAAGGTGGCAAAAGTCTCATTTGAAAAAAATCCTCAAAATTAGACACCATTTTTTAAACATTAAATTAGACATATCTTAAAATTAATGTAGATGGAGATTCATTGTGTTACCATATTTAAAAGTCTATCTCTTACCAGACCACCCATCAACACATGATGTCAACTTTCTTTTTCAAAGAAAGTGATGAAATTCTCAAAAACATAGCCAAACAAAATTAATTTTAATTTGTATGGATTTTGAAAGATAATGAGCACATTAGGAGAGAAAAAGTGCTTTACAGAATCAAATGGACAATGCGAAGGCAACTTCAAAATAGTTGGTAATTACCACAGTTCACAGTTGATGTTATTGTCCTGGCTATTGTAGCTTTCATAAAAAGTGAGAGACTTCATCATTCTCTCCACAACCAAAGAACAATTAAGTTATTTCCACTTATTTTAAAACCTCCAGCCTAAAGCAAACTCACCTCAATTCTATTAAAGGAAAACAAGGAGAAAATAGAAAATATACCATCGTTGTGTTTTTACTCTGAACAAATCTTACTTTAAGTTTCAAAAATATATACCGGAACATATATTTTAGATACACACTCAAAACCATGTGTATCATTTTAAAACATAATGTGGATGGAACTGTACTTCTCATTACCATTTTACAAGTACTCAATTGATTAAACATCTCTAGCTCAACTTGACTACTCTATATTTTACAATGATTTCACAATAGTTTTTTTGACAGATAATGATTAATTTTTCTCCAGCATATAAGTTTTTTTTGTGATTCACTATGGTATTGTATCATATCACAATTTGGCCTATGATAAAAGAATTTCCAAACAAAGCAAATAAATTGGGGAGAACAATTACCATTTACTAGGTAGGTAAGGGTTTCCAAGCTGTAGAAATATACTGAATAGTCTGCTGTTCAAAGAAATGCTAATGAAATGTGTTGCAATAGATAGTAATGCTAACCACTACTAGGTAAACATAAACAACAGGATATAACCAAGGCTCTTACAGGTGTACCCCATTTTATTGCACTTCACTTTATTGTGCTTTGCAGACTTTTTTTTTTTTTTTTTTTTTTTACAAATTGAAGGTTTGCAGCAACTCTGCATTAAGCAAGTCTACTGGCGCCATTTTTCCAACAGCATTTGCTCACTTCATGTTTGTGTCACCTTCTGGTAATTCTCGTAAAATTTCAAACTTTTTCATTATATTTGTAATATAATCTGTGATCAGTGATCTTTGATGTTACTGCTGTAACTTGCTGAAGGCTTAGATGATAGCACATTTTAGCAATAAAGTATTTTTAAATTAATGTATATACACTGTTTTAGACATAATGCTATTATATACTTACTAGACTACGGTAGAGTATAAACACAACTTTTATATGCACTGGGAAACCAAAAAATTCATATGACTTGCTTTATTGTAATATTCGCTTCACTCCTGTGGTCTGGAACAAAATCCACAATATCTCCAAGGTATGTCTGTATTTGTAGTAAAATGTTATGCTCCTTAGGAACATCTATTATCAGGCACCATTACTTTTGTGGTGGAGGGGGTTTCTTTAATTTATAAGAGCATATTATATATATTTTTAAAATACTCCAGGTGTTTATTCATACTCACTGGAAGTATAAGGTCTTTAAAAATTTTTTTCATTATTATTTTTTATTGAAGTATAGTTGATTTACAATGTTACATTAGTTTCAGATGTATAACATAGTGATTCAATATTTTTGCAGATTATACTCCATTTCAAGGAATTATAAAATAATGGTTATATTCTCTGTGCCATACATTACATCCTTGTAGTTTATTTTATCTTATACATAGTAGTTTGTAATTCTTAATCCCCTTCCCCCATTGGTCCCTCCTCAACCCCTTTCCCCACTGGTAACCACTAGTTTGTTCTCTGTTATCTATAAGTTTGTTTCTGTTTTGTTACATTCATTCATTTGCTTTATTTTTCAAATTCCACACATAAGTGAAAATATACATTTTCAAGTAAGTCTTTCTCTGTCTGACTTAACTTCATTAAGTGTTACACCCTCTAGGTCCATTCATGTTGTTACAAATGGAAAATTTCATTTTTTATGGCTGAGTAATATTCGTGTGTGTGTGTGTGTGTGTGTGTACCAATCTTCTTTATCCTTTCATCTGTTGATGGACACTTATGTTGCTTCCATATCTTGACTATTGTAAATAATCCTGCTATGAATGCTGGGGTGCATGTATCTTTTCTAATTAGTGTTTTCATTTTCTTCAGATACATACCCAAGAGTGGAATTGCTGGATCCTATGGTAGTTCTATTTAATTTTTTGAGGAATTTCCATATTGTTTTACATAGTGCCTGTGCCAATTTACATTCCTGCCAAGAATGAACTAGGGTTCCCTTTTCTCCACATCCTCGCCAACATTTATCATTTGTGGTATTTTTGACAACAGCCATTCTGACAGATGTGAGGTGATATCTCATTGGGGTTTTGGTTTGTATCTCCCTGATGCTTGGTGATGTTGAACATCTTTTCATGAGGCACATGTATTTTTATTAGCAATCCTTTGAGAACAAAACATTTCAGCACTGGGCTTGTAGTAGTAGTAGCCTAAAGTAGATCTTTTGCTTAGGTCTAGACTCCAAAGAGGAGAGCATCAAACTCCTGGAGTTCACTTCAAAATAAGAAAGACAAGGGACTTCCCTGGGGGTCCAGTGGTTAAGACTCCATGCTTCCACTGCAGGGGGCATTGGTTTGATCCCTGGTGGGGGAACTAAGATTCCCATGCTGTGCGGTGTGGCCCAAAAAAAAAAAAAAAGTCACCAATACTATAGTTATATGTGGCATTTTGGTCACTGGTTAAAGTCCTATTTTGAGTGGAAACTCCTTACCACCAACAAACAAACAACACATACAACACACACACACCCCCCTATAGAAGTCAAAAGAATCCAATCACCACAGCCCATCTTACCACACACTAAAGAAAGTAGGTCTGATGGAGAGGACATCCACACCTTTGCAAATATTCCCAGGATTCCTCTCATGTCACATCTACCTCTGGTAGAAGGGCAAGATAGACATACTATGTTTTAGAACCAGTTAGAAATTCATTCAAATTCTGCTTCTTCCACTTAATATTTGTTCATTCTTCAAAATATTTAGTGAACATCTGCTTGATAAATATTTGCCTATATAGGACAAGTGATTCAATGTTTCTAAGAAAAAGTGTCTTCATCTATAAAATAGGGATAATCCCAATCTTTCAGGGCTAGGATAAGCATAAGATGACGCAGGGAAAGCACTTAGCACAGTACATGGTATATGGTAAGCAGTCAATAAATATTGCCTATTAACAGTTCTGCCTCTGAAGATTCAACAGAATTAAAGTTCTTCCTCAATTAAAAAAATTGCTAACATTTATCATGTACTTGCTATGTACTAGGCATCATTTTAAGCATACTACAACCCTATGAGGTAGGTAATATTATCACTCCTATTTTACAAAAATGAGAAAACCTGGCAAGTTACTTAAACTCTCCCTAAGATCACACAGCTAGGAAGTAATGGAGCCTGCATATAACGAACGCAGGCATCTGATTTCAAAGAACTCTTTATTATATACTAAATGGTGCCAATTTTTAAAAGGTAGAAAATTCAGGAAACTTTAAAAAATTCAAGTCTGAAGATAATTATGTATAAACTTGAACTATGTTCTTCATCCATGAAAGTGTAAATCCAATCCAGAAGGCAGAGAAAAAAAAAAAGAGTTAATGTTGAACTTAATTTCATCACTGAACAGCTGCACATCTCTGTTGAGAGGCTTAACATCCCTGTAACTTACCTGTAAAAGGGTGTTAACAACTGTCCCTTATTTCACTTTTAACTACTACTACTACTACTACTACTACTACTACTACTACTACTACTACTAATAGATGTGAAATGCATGAGACTTTTCTAACATGGGCCAATGAAGGGAAGAACCAAGCTGTATTACAGAATGTTTGCAAAAATATTCCAGAAAGTCAGAAAACTGTGATTCCAACCAAGTATGCAGAAATTCTAACTAAAAATATAATTCATTTCTAGCTTGCATATTTTCAGTATGGAAATGGCTCCTGGCAAAGTACGATACTTGAAAACACCTCATCCTCCAGGGTCAAACAATTTCTTTCCAATCTTGATTACATTATTAGATTGATCAGCAAGCCCTTTCTTCACATATCAAAAGTAAAGTTCAATAGGAACCTACTCAAATTATCACAAATCCCAAATAAACAGTATCTGAATTAACATGTTTTTACTATAAATAGACTTAAAATATTATGTCTAGGGACAGATTTGAAAGAAAAATTATGTAGCCCTAAATATTCCATAGAATGAGCTTCTCTCTGCTTGTGACAATTCAACATCAAACTGAAAGCCTCTGGTCTGACAGCTGGAAGGCAAAGGAGCAGCCTTCTAGATAAGCAAAACTGCCATTAATTTAATGCAACGCTGGTGCCAACAGAGACTGTCACAAAACTTACCGTGTCACCAACAACAGAGGGAAATGGGGAAGCAGCACCTGCCTTGCCATCCATATGTTGGCTCATACCACATTGAACTTGGTTTCCACACAGGCTCTGGCAGGCAGGGAGGAAAACTAGCAACTGGACTATAATGTCTATTTTGAGTACCAGTAGCAACACCTCTACAACACTTTCCCTTTTATATATTTTTAATAGCCCACTAGCTTGTTTGCACAGCCAAAAATATAAGTGAATTACACAAAATTAAAATACAAATTTTCTGCTCAGCCAGCCAGAAAAAAACCCACAAGTCCCCAGGACTATCAAACATTTTGAAAATAATATGGATAGTTGGAAAAAAAAGTATATGAAATAAACTCCCACATACGCATATAAAACCTACCAAAATTATAACAATAATTCAGCTAACGTTGTTGAAATTACTCATTCAGCATAATTACTTAAAACCAGTATTTCAAAATAAATTAATTATAACATTTTGCTAAAAAATAGATTCTTTCATAATCTTTGGTAGACAAGTTGGAAAAAAGTAAAATTCTGGATCTAAGTCAGCCTTCCATTGATTTCTTATAGATATTACTTCAGAAACCATGCTGCAAGCCCATTTTAAAAACAGCAAGTATAGCTGAAACAAAATAAAAAGTTCAAACAAAGAAAAAGGATACACTTTAAAGAAACAAAAGGTAACACTTTAAAAGCAAGTAACAATGTGGTTTCTTCTTATCTATCATCTTATCAGAAGACTACCCAACCTACCTAATACAACTAATTTCCAAGAACATTAATGTCAAGTAAATATAAAACAGACAAGTATGCTACACTTGATATTAGTTATGTAACAGTGTTTTTACTGTGGCAAACTAGAATACATTAATGCCATTATGAGTTTTGGTTTATTTAATAAATCTTGGTTTTTAAAACAATTTTATGTTGTGACAAAATATTCAATAGATGAACACAGAAAACTAAAACAGCAGTTGTATTTTAGTAAAATTTTAAACTCAATGAATTTATGCAAATACCCACAACCCTTTCTTTCCTAAAATTGCAAGAGTAAGATTAAGATAATGAAAACTTCTATTAGAATTAATGATTGTAATTTAAATTTAAATTGGACATGAAATTAAATACATCTTTCAAGTTAAAAAAGATTCTAGCACGTTTAGTGGTTATTTGTAATTCAAATTAGGGCACAATTGCAATCCATTGTTTTGCAGTACTAACTAGAACATTTAAGCCTGAAGGTGTTGTTTTATTAAGAGTTAACAAAAAACAAACAAACAAACAAACAAACAAAAAAAGAGTTAACAGACAGGCAAAGTTATGTTAAAGTCTTAAAAATTTCACTTATTCTGATTTATGTTTTAACAACTCTAAATTTGGGGGGAGGGGCACAGTTTATTAGAAAAATCTCTATAACTTGCCTACTATTGATTATCCAGTAGCATGTAATTCACAAAAAGCCCACATGAGGCACCTGTATTCAACAAGTTACAATTTACAGTAACTCTCTACATAGGTTCCTAATGAATGCTTTTCAGAAATTAGTCCAAATAAATTTATATTTGGTTTAAAAAATTAAAATTTATTTTTCAAAATCAGAGATGAAAAATTATATAAAAAATGCTGATTTAAGATGCATCTTTAAATATCTTAATTTTATTCCTATTAATAAAAATGTAATTTTGACATTAAATATAATAAAGATAATCATTCTCATTAAGCTAAAGGGTTTTTTTTTCATTTTATCCTCCAAATTAACAAATAAAGGGCATTTTCTTCTCACAAGAGAAAAATACATTTTAATTTCTTATATGAACTTTATTGTTTTTAACTTTTTTAACGGGACAAATTTAAGGCATTTTTTTCAATTTCATTCTACCATGCATTCCAAAATATATAGAGTTCTTTTAAAAACACCAAAATGAAGAAACAATTAGAAAATTTGTATGAAAGAAAGTAAATGCTTAAGAAAAGGGGTATGTTTTAAATTTTCAAGTATAAGTTTGCCTACTGTGTTGGCCTATTAAATGACACCAGGAAATAATATTTATAGCATAAACACAAAAGTGTTGCAGTCATTGAAATTATTAATATTTCTTAACAAAATGAATCTAAACCATGATTTAGATCATTGAATTGGCTAGACAGCAACACAACTATGGAAAATAGACAAAGCAATCCTATTTCCACTGTATTCTGGCACACAGTATACAACTTGTCTCTGAAGTATCCATTAGAGCATTACTTTACATGCATCCTCATTTAGGAAAGCAGATTTGCTGACAGACCAGTAATCTGTGAAGAAATTTATTTATTCCTTTACTCAACAAATATTTCCTGAGTGCCTACTTTTCACCAGATACTTTCTTATGCATTGTTATCCAAAAAGATGGATTCCCTGCCCTCATCAAATAATCATACAAATTAAGGTAAAAATAAAACTGGCAAATGGAACAAAGAAGATATACAGGGTACCAAGAGAGCGCATAACTGCATAACTGAGGATCTGATGTGATTTGGGGATTCGGGAAGGCTTTTCTGAGGCGGGAGGAGGGGTGGCTTGAGATCTGAAGGATGAGCAGGACATAACTGAGTGAAGAAAAAGTGCAAAGGCTCAAGGGCTGGGTAAATGGGACTGAAAGAAGGCCTGTGTGGCTAGTGCTAGCAAAGAGGTTTACCTCACAGGCAACAGCCAAACCTTCAAGGGTCTTACAGGCCATTTTAAGGACTTTATCCTAAAAGCAGTGAGAAACCATTAAATTTTTTAAGCTTATGGGGAGGATAGGATCAGATGAGAATCATTCTCAAGAAGTTCATCCTGACTACAGGTTTATGTATCAAAGTAAGATGCTGTAATTATCATGACCTTGACTGAAAAGGTAATATTTTATCCCTTGCAATAGGAGAAAAAGAGGAAGCAGAGTATATAAATTTTACCTTTTCTAAACCCAACCACCGCTTCTCAAACTTTTCCACTGATGTATCCATAATTGCTAAATGGAGTGTACTCATAACCCTGGGAGGTCTTGGAAATGCAGCTTTAAACAGCCTGCTGCAAGCCTAAAATTCCTGTTAAGCCTCTGGTCTCATCTTCAAAATCGTGCCAATTTTGCTTTCTATACCATAAATATAATATCTATGTTTGTTTTAATATAAAAACAATATTTTAAAATACTTAGCAAAAATCAACTTTTTGGCTTCTTTTGATCATTTGGCTTCACAACCACAGAAATGTACCATGTGGGGGAGCACAAGCCTATGCTATGCATGAAAACTGAATTCACTCACTGAATGTTATTCAAAACAATGGTCCTGTCTTGAAGACTACATTGGCTGTTCTTCAGCCAGACACTAAACCATGACAAACTCATAAACATAAAGCTTTAGACTCCCCCCCCCCCAACTTTTTTGTAATTACTTACCCTCCCTTTCCTCTACTTTTAAATTAGTACTGATGATCCATCCTTCCAGGACTCTTTACAGAAGCTAATGCTTCATCTTTCACAATAAGCCTTAAGTGTGAGGGAAGTCACATAGAAAGCTAAAAGTCATTAAGAACAAATTAAGTCCTAATCTGAGGTCACTCTGCTATAAATGAAAATGATAATTTATCATTGCTTTAAGAATAACATCAACATTTAAAACCCAATCCTCATTTCTCATGTAAGAATTTGGATCAGTAAAATTCTACTCATAAATATCCAACAACATAATGTTAATGATGTAATTAATCTTCAAAATAACTCATTTTAACATTATTTACAAATTATTCCTGAGAAACAGATTTGAAACAGCTGTACCAATTCAATACACATTCTTTGTGGGCTTATTTTTGGCAGCCAAAGTTTTATAATGTGGTATTTATCTAAACTCAGGACATGATGAGAGTTTTATTGTCTTTGTGAAATGCAGATTTGTTCTTGTACTTTTGTGCCACCTACTCATGCTCCACCCTCACTTTCCCTCTAACTGCCCACCCTTCTCCTTCAACCAGACAAACCTAGACACAACTCCTTTGGTTAATCAACCCATCTCAACTCTGGAGTCTCTTGCTGTGCTTCTACATTTAGAATACATTCCTCTTAGAATATACCTTAATTAAATAAACTGCTTAAACAGTTGCTAAAACCTTACCTTCCCCATGGAAGTTCCTTCCTGACTTACTAAAATCATTACCTCTTTCCATTGATGCCTGTATACATATGCAAACTCTTAAAATTTACCAAATGTACTAGTTGGTACCTGTTTCTGTCTTGGAATAAGTTTGTCAATGTCACTGCCATCCCTTACAGAGACTAATTTCTCCAAAGCAGGGAATTACTTAAATCCATCCATTAAAGCACTTTCCATGCTGAAGTACTGAGTAAATAATATCTAAGAACTAGAATACATGTACATAAATATACTCTTTTTTTCCCCTACTGTGCACTACTACATCATGCGTGTTACCTTAAGGAGCAAATGTTAATGACACTATAAATAAAACATCTCTTGTGAACTAAACTCTACATATCAAAAAGGTAAATTTCCTCTTTGTAGAAAATGACAAGAATTCCTGTTCCAAAAATATCAAATCCAAAGAAGGTGATTGTTGGTTACTATCTAGTCACATTGCAATTGAGAAAAAAACTAATTTTTTCAAAGAGAGGTGATAGCACCACTTTGATCATTTAACATATATATATATATTTTCCCTACGGTATATACTTCTCAAGTTCCTGCCAGAAAATTATTTCTGATCTCTCTCTCAAGACAGTTTAACTCAAAATTTTGACATTTTCCTTCACCTGATTAAGATAAATTTCAACTTCAGCTCTGGGTCCTATGAGGGGGAAAAAATTACTAAAGAGCATTGTACCTGTCAAAACTGCTTGCCATTATTGGACACATTTTCCTTTAGAGCATTTAAACCTTTATACTATTAGACCTTATTTCACCACTGTACTTTCTTCTTTTTTAGGGTTGTATGCAAATGTTGGCTTTATCTTTGTTTTTTAATAACTACAATAATGTATTTCATTTTCTATCCTCAAGAAGGCTGAGTCATCAGGACAGAAGTTAGAAGTCAGTGAATGCTTCTTAAAGAAAATGGTTTATAGTAAACAGGAAAGATCAGAGCAGTTAACTGTGGGATGGTTTCAGAGGCTATTTTAAAAATTTATATTATTTTAGGAATCATAATAATACAAGAGTGGATGGAGATAAGTCACAGAGACCATAAGAGAAGATCAGCAAAGCGGGGCCTGTCGGTTGACTCTGAAAACAATAACCCATTTTACTTGATCCAGAAAGGGATTAAAGATCACTGGAAAAATGTCATAAAGGGAGCTGGCTCCAGAAAATAACTTTATCTTAGTCATGAGGATATTTTGAAAGAATTTCAAAAGTCAGAAAAGGTGTGAGGAAAAAAACTGGAATTATTGGGTATGACAAGGAAAATTAATAATAAAATTAATAACAGGGGCCCTAACGTGTTCAGGGTTTTTTGTTATACTTCCTAGGGCAAAAAAAGTAGACTCAAGCAACTGCAGATTATGAAATACTTCCAGGCTCTGCAAGTGAACAGACAGAAGCTGAGAAATAATGTATTTTATAGTAATAGCGAAAATTATAAACAGTTATTGGCCTACTTTTCTACCTATAGCTTTTTCCAATAACTGCTTTGCTTTTATTTACTGTAAAAAGATTTATGTTTTAAAATTTTGTCAAAACTACAGGACGAATGCAATTTCCAACTGAAAAAGGTTAGTTTCAAACACTAAATGATGAGTATTTGATCTTCTCAAAAAATATTTTTATAAAATTAATTTTTAAAATTAATTTTGAAGGCTATTAGACATTTCCAAATAGCCTGAAGTACTATCAGGATAATGTGGGATATAAATGCTTATTTTACTGACTCATGAGGAGCTCATATATTTACTGGAACTAACATTGACACTGTGTCACATCAAATTTTTATTGTCAGCAGAAAATTCAATGAGTATTGGATTTTACAAACAGTGGAGCTGGGGGTGAGCAAAAAAAAAAGGAAGTATTTCCTCGTGGCGTTCTTGAATAATAATTAACATAAATTTAATACTTATGTGTCCCTCAAATATATTTTTTCTTTTCTTTTTTGAATATATTTAAATAAAAAGTAATAAATCAAAGTGAATTGCAATGTATATATGGTCCTTCATAATTAATCTTGAATATATTCTACCAAAGCTTAATAATCTTGTCAGCCAGGGTTTTTTCCCTTTATTTCCCTCTCTGCTGATTGAGTTTCTATAGCACTTCTATAAATTGTCTGTAAGCATTAAATATATGGCCATGCTATTGTTATATGCTTAATGGTTCCTTTTCTGTTTAGTGAAGAAAAAAACATCCTAGAAAGAGCATAAAGCATATACCTTACTAAGGAGAGTTATAACTATTTACGATTATGACTATGTGAAAGCATATGCTATATATACGCTTTAAATGTTAAGGATGATGAAACTGTCACGTTAGGAGCATGTTTAGAACTCCCACAATGCTGCAGTTATTCAAAAGTCCTGTTCATTCTTTGGTACTGCCTTTATAACACTATACATTATACAACACTAAATGAGGTTTAGCCATTCCAAAGCTACAGCCTAAATTAATTGACTTTTAAACACTAGTGAATCTGAAGAAAGGGTGAAAAGTAGTTTTTAAATGTACTTTGTAAAGTTATTTGGGGAAAAGGGGGGGATTAATTAAGCTAACAGTGTAAGTTACCTTAATTAAGTTAATTAATTTGAGGAAATGTTCATTTCATCCAACTAGTTTTTTAAACCTTATTTTCCGATAGCACCTCAAATCAAATTTCTATGAAGATTATGGAAATTTCAGCAGTAAGCAGTTTGGGATTCAAAATATACAGATAATGACATCAGTTATTCTCTTTCAGCCTATTGTACACATAGATACACAAATTCTGTCCTTTCAAATAGCTCTAAAATGTGTCACCAACAGATATGAAAATAAGTTATTCAGCCTAAATATAACAATCATTTAAAATCACAGCTAATGATGTTAGCCCAACTTCAAAGAAGCTGCATTTTAGGCTAGAGAGATTTTTAAAGGACTAGTGAACCGAGAACCTAATAAAGTATGTCAGAATATGTACATCATGTTCTACGTGCTTCAGTGGACCTAAAGTGTAGAGAGTGAGGAAAGTGCAAGAATGTACTGGGAGGGTGGGAGGTGAAAAAGATGGAGTATGCAGCACGCAATACAAGCCTCATGGGAATTTGTGAGAGGTAGTCTCTGAAGGTAATGTGACTCCCATGGAGCCAAGATAGCTTTTCTTTGAGCATTTCAGTAGCAAGACTCAAACTGAAGTAATCTTTTAGACAAATTCAAAGACAGGGTTTTAATTAAGCATTCTTGCTTCTTGCATGTACTCTGGCTCTTTCTTCCATGACTGAGAAACAGAGAAGACAGATGTTTGTCTGCATCTGACAACCCAAAGGGGGGAAAATTGGTGGGACTCTAGGAGAGTGGAATTTCAATAGCAATATGAAAAAAGAAGAAGAAACAGGGAAAAAAATGAGCCACTGCAGGACTTTGTCTTAGTCATGGCACCCATGGCACCTTAGCACAATGCACCGCACACAGGGGGCAGTCGATAAATAATGAATTCGATTTAATTCAATACACTCTCATTTGTACTGTGCTTTGCAGTTACAAAGCACTTTCCACATATTAGAAAAGAAAAACGAAATAAATGAAGAATAAAGGGGCAAGTAAGGGAATAAAAGGAAAGCAAATGGATAAAGGAAAATCCACAAAACAAGCAAGAGGCTGAAAAGGCTCCGGGGAAGAAGAAAAAAAAAAATTGAGTTTCCCTCTGTCGTTCTCAATCACTTTCAATCAACCTACCTTTCGTTCTAAAGTACCTGGAGCTTAGCAAGTCTGACTGCTAAGCAAGCCCTAAGAAGGGGCTCCCTCACCTCTGGAACGGGCATTTTGAAATGATAAGCCTTTGGTCCCTGACTAACCTACCCAGAGTTTGTGCCTAGGAATAACCACGAGCAAAGCTCTCACATCTCTCAAGGGTAGCGAGGAATCCTCTTTTCCCCCATCCCATCCATTCCCTGTCAGCATTCCTCAAATCTTAGGAATCTTGGGGATGGGAGGGGGCCCAGTGGTCGTTAGGAGAGGGTCCTCTACAGGCCCCTTAACTCAGACAACAGAGGGAGACAGTGAGGCAGGAAAGCCCAGAGACTAGAGAAAAAGCCCACGTTTGAGATTAGGAGGGCGAATGTCCTTAAAAATGATCATGAGAAATTGCCCAGGGAAAAAAGGGGGAAGAGTCTTCAAGACGGAAGAAATGAGGGGGCACTTGAATGTGCATCACCCTACATCTGGGGTTGAGTCCCCAATAAAAAGCCTTAAGATCCAAAGCCTCAAGCGGTCAGAAGAGAAGGAGGCAAAGGACGCGGGGGGGGGGGGGGGGGGGAATGCACAGGAGGGAGCCACAGATACCAGCAGAGATGCTGTCCCAGGGGAAGCATGTTTTCCTCTCCCCCAAAGTAGCGCATCCCCCGAGCATCCTCAGCCCAACCTTGGGAAGAGGGGGAGCACCCTGGATCCAAAACCCCGGCGGCCACGTCCTGATTCCATTATGTGGGCTTAAAAGTTGCCGGGAGAGTTGGCGCAAGAAAAGGCACTTGGCAGGGGCGGCCACCGAGGGGGCGTCAGGATTCCCAGGAACAAAGGGGCCGGGCAAGGGGCAACTGTCCCTGGGGGCTCCTCCCTGAGGGGAGAAACCAGGATCGCCACGTCCTCCCGGCCTGGGGGCACCGAGGGGAGCGAGAAGCCGGAAAGACGGACAGGGATTCCACCGCCCGGCTTCCAGCCTCCCATCGGGTCCCGCCGGCCACCCCCCACGCTCTCCGCGCCCCTCTCCGGCTGGGAAGCCACTGGCTGGAGACAATAGGAGACCGGGATCCCGAGCCCCAGTCAGCCCCGGAGGTCCCCCGCCGCCCTGGGCGTCCCACCATCAGCCGGCGGCAGCCCCGATGGCGGGCTCGGCCGAGGCGGGCGCCCCTTCCCTCCTGCGCGCCGGGACCCCCGCCCCAGGGCCGCCTCGACCTCCGCACAGCGGGCATTACCTTTCATCCAGTCCACTACTTGACTCGGAGACCATTTGCTCACCGGTTCCATGATCAGAGCCATGGGCACGGAGTCGGTTTCGCGCGGGGCGCGGAGCTCGGAGCTCAGACACAAAACGAACTCAGTAGCCCGAGCCGCCCTCAAGTGGCGTCTCTCGCTGGTCGCTGCCTCTCCGGGCGGGCGGCGCGGAGAAGGCGGCTTTTGTGTGTCTCGTCTCGCGGCTGCAGCTGTGGGAGCGGCGACGGGGAGGGAAAGGCGCCGGGGTCGCGGCTCCGCGCCGGCTCTGTTCGCTCCCCGCTAAGGCGGCGGCTGCTGCTGTGGCTCCTCCACTCTGCTCGGGTCTCCGTCCCTCTGGGGCTTCAGTTCATGGCTTGCACTGCCGAGGGTCGCGGCGCTAAGGGAAAGAGCTGCCGCCGCACGCCCGCAGCCAACTTGCCCGTTCGCCTCGTGCGCGGGAGTGAAGCCCCCGGCACGACCAGCCGCCCGGCGGAAATGACGAGGGGCCCTCCTGCCACCCAAAATATCTCTCCGCAGCCCTCGGGTGCGGGGCGCGCGCGCCGCGAGCCCCCCGCCCGCTCGCTGCCGCGCAGTCCCGCCCCCAGGGCCGACGGCAGGCGCGCGAGGCGCGTGCGCGTGCGCGCACCGGCACGAGGCCTGATCCCGGGGTCTGCCTGTCAATCAGGCAGGTGCGGGCGGCTCGCAGCGTCGCGTTCCCGCCCCGCCGGCCGCCCCGGGACGGAGGCGGGCGAGGAGCGCGTGCGCGGTGGCGGCGGCGGCGGCGGCGCGGGCCCTAGCCCGCAGTCGGTCAGTCAGTCAGTCAGGTAGTCAGTCAGGTACCGGCGGCGGGAGCGCGGCTCCGAAGGGCCTCTGAGCGGACGCGGCGGCGGCGGGACGGGCTGCCCACCAGTTGAGCGCCGACTGCTGAGGCGGCTGAGGAGGTACCTGCGGCCCCGCCGCCGAGGGGAGGGGGACGCCGCTGAGCGCGGGGGTTACAGCGGGAGCCCGGGCTTTCCTCGCTCCTGCCCTCCCCGCTGCTGAGTGGGTTCCCGAGGTGATTCCCGAGCCCCGCGCACGCCCGCGGAGACGGAGGCGTGGAATGCAGCGGACGGGGACCGGGCTCCACCGGTCAGAAACGCAGCGATGACGAGGCAGGAGGGCCGGTGCTGTCGGACCGCCCCCGGTGCTGCACCGGCCCTGGGAAGTCAGGCGCCGAGCCTGGAGCCTGCGAGCGCAGTCCGTGGCGATGCCGAGGGAGGTTCGACCCCACGTGCCTTTTGAAGGGCTCGGTGTCGGGTTTTCGGCCAACTCCTCCGACGCTCAGAGCGCCCAGTGCCCATTTTAGAGGCTGTCCTTTTGTTTTCAGATATTCTTGTGTAAGAACTGAAGGGTAACACTGGGCTTGAAAATGAGTGACAAAGTGTAAACAACATGATTCTTCAAAACTGCTGTTCCTCCGAAATCTGACACAGGCTCCTGTGCAATCCTTAGTAAAAAGACAGCTTGCCTAATGAGGCTGTATTTAAACGACAAATAATTCATCCTAGAATGTTTGGACGCAAACTCTCTGCCACCATTGTAGATGTTTTCTCTGTCAGTCTTAAATAGTTCCACTGAGTAAAAGAGAAACTCATTTTATTTCTATAACCATTTCAGTAATGGCAATAGGTTTTGCCAATTCCTACAGGAACCCATTTTCTCTAGTTCAATTGCATGAGATGCAGAACTGCCACTTTTCTCAACTAACATGAGTTGACACCCCCCACCTGCCGCCCCCCCCCAAAGAGCTGAAACCACAGTAAAAATATTTTTGATCTTTTCAGGCTAGTGATACACAAGTAAAACTTAAGGTGGCCTGTCTGTAGGCTTGTTGTTTATTTTTCTAATAATACAAACTTAGAAGTATATGGAAAATTTTGGAAAGAAGTGTAGAAGATTAAATAGAGAAGTCTACACTCAGATGATACAGGTATAGCACTTTCCTTCCATAATCCAGATAGTGGTTGTGATTTACAGTTTTTTTCTTGGCTCACCAGGTGTGAAAGGTATTGTATTTTGGAGTGCCTACATTCCAGTGTTCTCAGAACATTGCATCAGTATTTCTAGAAAAGATCATTTCCAGCATCAGTATTTTGTGGAGTAGCTTTATGTTTACGAACGTAATGGAATGGGTGCATTGTGAATCATTAGAGGTTACAGTCACAGGGAGATGTTAAAAGTAATTTGATCAAAATAATACTGCTAGTAATAACATTGACTGAGTGTGCTAAGTACTTTACATATATATTATCCTCAAAACAGCTCTATCATTAGCCACATTTTACAGATGAGAAACTCTTGGCTATCACATTCAATTCCTATCCCCAGAGCCTATTACACATAGTTCAATAAATGTTGAAGAAATTAATGAATAAGTCTTAAAGAGGTTAAGTAATTTGTCTGAGGTCGTGATGCATGATACCAAGTTAAGGTGATTTCAGAATATGAGCTTTTAAAACTAGTAAAAAGATTTGTATCAGTGTCACAAAATGAACAGTACTTTGGAAGGGGAAGGTCTGCTGAATGTTAACTGTATATGTCTCATCAGAAAGTTAACTACAAAGGAGGCCGAGAGTCACCATGAGACTGTGAGAATATAGGAAGTGAACAAATTTGGCTGAAACACCAAACAGTATATCCTGACTGTGCTTGTATGACAAGCAACCAACTATACATCATATTGCAAGCAAGCTTAAAGTGAGAGATTGTTTGCATAACAAATGGAATATCAATCAAAACAAATGTCAATGACCAAGATCCAGTAAAAATAAAAGATACATATTTCATGAAAAGACCAGTACCAAAGAAGATGGAAAAAAAGGTCCTAGAGAAAGAGGATTTTGAGAATTACATCACAGAATTAAGTTGTACATGTTCTCCTCCTATTTATGTTACAGTAAGGAACTTATTTAATATAGTCACCTGAGATAACTATTTAAAAAGTAATTGTAAAAACTAAGAATGACTGAGCCAAAATATGAGTGTGGGGTTTTACTATCTAAAAGAGTTCACCAAGGGCTTGAGTATTTTTTCCAAGTCTTCTTCCCTGAGGTTTTCCCTACAAAACATACAAAACATCAAAAATTTGCCTTCAATTTTCACAGTATAATAGGCATTAATTATTTCACTTAGTTTGTTCAGAACATAACTGACTTCACTCAGTCTTGATTTGGGGAGAAGAAAAATAAAATGATTAAAACACCTTTGCCTTCACTATCCTTAATTCCAAATGACTCAGCTAAATCTTTCCTGCATTTTTCTTTCCACAACTTTTCAAATAAACTAGCTTGTATATTTTTCTGCCTATTAGTCAAAACATTAATGTCTTGCCTCATTTTTGTTAGTATAACATTATTACAGACTTCAACCTCTTAATTTTGCCCTCTGTTAATGAACAAATCTCAAAGATTAGGGGAAGGGTATGTTATCATAAACTACATATTAAAACTGCACTAAATGATATGTGACACATACTTCAACAGTCTAGATGTAAAAGCCAAACTGATTCTTTGGAAGCAGACTTGGATTCTTTTTTGGGAGTAGGCAAAGGAGAAATATTAAATTGATTAAATTAATTAGAGACATAGAACTTGTGAGATGTTTGCAACCACATCAAAATAAACCACTTTAAATCATCTTTTAATCCAATTGTTATACTTTTGTCTTTTTTATTTGTCTTTTAGACCCTCTAGATTTCAATAAAAAATTAAAATCTCTTGATGAAAATATTTTCAGTTAAGATTTTGTGGTCTCTCTAATGAGTCTAAGTACTTCAAATATGAAATTTACACAGGTCCTCTGACTAGAATCTAGGTGCTCAGTGGATCTGACTCTCAGAGATTAGGGCAGATGGGGAGGGATCCTTAAGCCTTTGTCTCTTTGGGGCCAAAGACAGGAGTAGATAACATGAATGTTTTTTCTGGAGCTGCAGGTTGAAGATTTCTAACTTCCACATTTCCTAACCTAGGTTATTTTATAGGGGCCTTAATCTTCACTTCCTATTTCTTCTGCTAAGAAGCTTGCTCTGCATCAGGCTTCAGACTTGCCATGCAAGACATATTTTAATGTTTTTTAGTTATTTAACATTTAGACAAAATGTCTTGCAGAGCCCTTTCTGGTGATTTTCCCAGTTTGCTTAGATTGTGTTTTTGCTATAACTCTCTGTTTAGTGTTTAGATTTCTTGCCTTTTTAATGAGTAATATATTATTGGGAATTTTTTCTTTCTTTTATCTTTCATTTTTGAATGATTAGTGAGAAGTGACAACACAGAACAGCTGTGTGGGTAGTCCATGTCCTAAAAGAGAAGAAGGGATGGGAGCCCTCTTTTTTCCATTTAGTTTTGCCCAGACCTTTCCTGTAATTCCAAAAGCAGGGTTCTATGCTGGCCAAAGTTGTATACCTTGATCAGAAAAATTAGCTAGGCAGTTTTGATAAGACTAGTAGTGATAAAACAAAATACAAGTTATTCTCAAGAACGATATATAAAACTTGCTCCAGAGAAAGTTAAGCAAAATTTCTGGAACAATGTTTTTATTTTCTTGTCATATAATTCAACTAATAGCTATGGGTAAACAATCAAAGCCTCTGATAACAATCTGTCTATGCCTCCAATAGTCAGAGAAGCAAGCAGCAAGAGATCTTTAACAATAAATGGGCCTTCAAGCGTGCTTCTCTGGGCCAAACTTCCCTTTAGATTATCAGGGAGAAGCACCCTGAGACTAGAATTAAATTAGTAGAATGCTTTCTTTGCTGTTCTGCCTCAAGGGTAAACTGTATTAAATCAAGCCATGTCCTTTCCAGACCAAGATTCACAGCAGTCATCTCTGGGTGAAGAAAAATTGGCTGGAGTTAAAGTTATCCCAATAGGGTTTTTTTTTTAAGGGCTCCTTCTAGGTATTCCCTGCTATGTTAATCAAAGTCTAATAAACATCCCAGAGCCCACCTAAGATTAGGAAACCTAGTTTCCTTAACTCACCCTAGCCCATCAGGGAAGTTTCTGGTGCACTTAGTAGCCATTAATGAAAAGCATATAAGCTTATTATTAAACAACCATTTTTGAATGCTATGCCCAATTTGTATCCTTTAATCAGAAAAATGAGCTTGATATTATGGATGCAGAGATGACCAAGATGCTTGTAGACTGGTAGGGGAAACAGAAACATTCACAATTAGTTTAATAGAATAATGTGATAAGTACTATGATAGATGTGCCCAGTACTATGCACAGAAGAGTACCTAATAACTGGGAGGAAGACTATATATGTGTGAGCAGTTGTAGAACACTATGTAGAGGTGCCTGGATGGCTGGAGTTGAAAAGCAAAGAGAGGGGTGGGCAATAGCCAGATCCGGGGGGAAATTTCAAACTAAAAGTTAACGTAAAAAGATAGAGCCATTTAAGGATTTTAAGCAACAAAATGACTTGGTCATATTTATATATTTATGTTTTATATTGACTGGCAGCCATGGAGAACACAGATTTGAGAGGGATAGGATGGAGGGAGAAGTCAGTTTGAAGGAGGTGGCAATAGACCAATGAAGAGATGACTTGGGTCAGAAATAGATCAGTGGAGGTGAGAATGGAGAGAAGGGGATGGATTTAATAAATATTCAGGAGAACTTGGTGGTTGATTGGATATGAGAGATTAGGAAAAGAGCAATAGCAAGAATGATTTGCATGATTCTAGTTTTGGTGAATGGGTAAATTATTTCTTTTCCATCTAGAAAAAAAAAACAGTGAATTTGGAAGAGGGAAGATATTCTGAGATATTCTGTTGTGGACATTCTAAACATGAGATACCCGTGGGACATTAAGAAGGGTTTTCCAGTAGGCAGTTTCTGCATTCACATATATGGGCTAAAGATATAGACTTGAAAGTCACTACTAAAATAAGAATAAGAATGAGGACCAGGAGAGTGTGAGATGCCCATGGAGGAAGCCCACAGAAGAGAAAAAGGAAATAAGAAAATTATAAGAAGAACCAAGAGAATACAATGTCATGGCAGACCAGTGAAAAAAGAGTTTCAGATAGAAAAGAGTGGAAAATTGTGGGAAATGCAAAAATGATTTGTTCCAGTAATAACTGAGAAGGAAAATCTGGTGGTTTTATCAGTTTAGATATACTTCATGGCTTTACTGATATCTGTGGAAGAACTGGATGTCAACATGGGAAGGCTTGGTATACAGGCCATCAACTTTTTCACAAGTTGGTTTTTCTTCTTCCTCATAACCCACCTAGGTGTATATTTTATTTGGATGGCTCCACGATGAATGATAACAATTCTTCAATTTACCACCACCACTTGCAATACTATTTTCTGATAAAATCCCAGGTGCTAATGATGATCCCTACTCTTAACTGATTATACTTTCACCATTGGATGGCACCTTTTAACTCTGCTGACTTTGAAATCCTCACCTCCTCAGCAGATGATGGGAGAACGGCTTTACCATGGCACTCTGGTCATTTTGCACATCTCTGCATAGGCAGTGTATGCAAGGCTTAACCACAGTCTGACATATGTCATGGCAAAATGCCCTGTGATCTTCCCTAGAGCATGGCAAGACAGTCCTGTGAGGAGCTCTCCCAAGTCCATTTCTCATCTGCCACCCTGGTTCCAGTGAGACGTGGGACTTACCATCTCACAGCAGCTTCACGTACAGCTTCAGACTAAGAACTGTTCAACTATAGTTCAGAGTTGGCTCCTCAATGACAGAGTGATCCACCACTTGTATCATCTATAATCTGGCCCCTCCAGTTTGGTATCATCCTGTGGGACTAGGGACATGGGGAGTTGACACCATGCTGATATTGTGTTGCTGTCTGTGTAAATAATAAACTTTCTAAATTCATTTGGGGTTGTTTTTGCCTTACTGGCTGAATCTACGGAGGTGTGATAAACCAACCTAACAGCTGCCACCACGCTGCTGCTTAGGTATGGCTTGACCACTTGGCACAGATCTCATCCCGGAAGTCCATAAATACTTCCAAAAGGAGTGAGCTCTGCTGAACCTCTGCCTGGATAAACTAGGCCAGTCCAGCCCTGGCCTAGTAAATCAGCAGCAAGAGCAGCAGCAGGAGCTGGATTTCAAATTTGAAATGACTGCATTTGCTTCAATCATTGCTCCCTAAGATAACCCCATAAATAATAAAAGAAAAACCCTGTGTTAATATTGCAGTATAAAAATAAAACCCTGATCTAAACCCTTTCTTCTGAGCTTTAACATTATTTATTTACAAAACATCTAGCTCTTAGGGAATTCCCTCATATTTAAGATGTTAGGTCCATTTTCATCTGAACATTTAGCAGTCTTATTGGTAGTGGCAAATGTGAACTGGCAAAATTGGTGCTAGATAAGTTCAGAGGTTCTATTTACAAATTAATACAGCTCTATAAATCTAAAATTGTAAACATAAAAAGTATTTACAGTAGGAGACAAATTGTTTCTTGGCTAATAACTGACAGACTACAGAGGAATAAAGATGGGGAGTGGGAAAGGAAGATTGCTTTCTTTCTCCATAGATATTATCATTTTTTTTCTCAAATGGGTCTTATTTACTTCTAGGAAGATTGGAAAATTAAGGATGCTCATACCAAGTGGAACAAATCATTTATTCCCACTGACCAAGAACTGTATCCAGAAAGAAAGAGAGGCATGTAAGTTTGTCACTGCTTTTGAGATTTTCTTGATTTTGAAAGAAAACTTAGTTATTCGGGTCATCTACGTAATGCAAATATTTTGGTTTGTTTAGTTTCTCTTAGGAACTATTTCAAATACTTTGTAGCACATTGCAAAAGCTTTCATTTATTGACTTTTTATCATGAGCATCTACTCAGTATAGGCCCTGTGCCAAGCACTATAGATACAAAAATAAGTAAAACATGGTAGCTGTCCTCAAATCCTATAAACAAAACAAAGCATACAAATAGATATTTTTGATATAAGGTAGCAAGAAAAATGACAGAGACATACAAAAGTATTTTGGATGTATTTCACAAAATGAAAATATGAATGGATGCCAAATTAATAAATAAATAAGCATCTTTCTAGATTATAAAATGGCAATGTAATTTGTACATTGTATACTATTTTGTCTCCATTCATTCAACAGACATTTATTAAATGGTTACTGTGTAACAGGAGTTAAGCACCATGGACTAGTGAATATAATGAGTATGGCTCCTGAGCCTATGGAGTTTACAATCTAGTGGAAAACATATAATACACTAGTAAGCAAACAAAATATGTATATGTAAATGCAAATCATGAAAAATACTGGCATGAAATGTACAAAGTGTGGTGATAGAGAACAACTGCAGCAAGGGAGAGAGGAAACTCCTTATAGTGATCAGAGAAGACGTCTATGAGTAGGTGACTTTTAGGCACAGTGTTGAAGTATACAGAGAACAATGGGAGGCAAAGATCAGAAATAGCTCATTCAAGGGAGAAGTAAAAGCGTGTGTAAAGTCCCTGAGGCAATAAAGAGTTTGATGTGACTGAGGAACAGAAAGGTACTCAGAGTGGCTGAAACATAGTGAATGGACAAGGGCATGAAAGAGGATAGAGAAATAGGCTGGAGTTGGAAAAACAGGGTCTTCTGAGTCCATGTGGTAACTAGCTTGGAGTGCAGTGAAAAAACTTTAAGACTTGTAAGCAGGTCAGAAACATGATCTGATTTATATTTATAATTTAAGGAGGGAAGCTTCCACTTCCAGAAAGACCGAAGAGAGGTACCTTTCCTTAGTTCTCCCACTAGATACAACTAAAAACCCTGGACATTTTATATATATATATATATATATATATATATATATATATATATATATATATAAACATAAGAAGGCTTTGAAAGGTAGAGAGAAGAAAGCAAACAAGCAAGGGAACTCAGACCCAAGGAATGACACAGTGGTGAGTTCCCCAGATTGTTTATTTTTTGTTCATCACAGACTTAGAGCTGAAGAAGCTAGCAACCTGGAAACACCAAAGGCACAGACAAAAAAGTCCCAAGAAAAGCTGGAGTCTCTAGTTAAGTGACCAGGAAAGGTGCAGCCTAGGAAGGCAGAAAACATTGAGACAGTAACCATGCTACTCCAGCCAAACACCACACAGAAAACTGAACCCCACCCCCACCTTTGCTAGCAAAGGCAAAGTAGGGTGCCTAGGCTTCTTTAAGTTCATCAGGCTACAGCAAGGTACCCCAACACCCCTACCACGGTGGTTTCAGAGAATGCCAAATTGGAACTGGCTCTTTCATCTTTGCCAGGCAGTAATGACCTTCCCCACCCCACTTCCAGTGTCAGAGGAACCTAGATTGCTTCCGCCACTCAGCAGTAACAGTGTACCCCTCTCTGCTGTAGTGGTGTCAGAGGAGTTCTTGTGGAGAGTAAAGATTTTGATCACTGCCCAGCAGTAATGACACCACCTCCCATCCCATGATGTCAGTAGAGACCAAATGGTGAGCTTAAGTAATAAAACACTTCTACCCCTCCCAGCCTGTGAGGTATTAGTGGAAGTCTGTAGGAAAGTCAGAACTCCAACCATGGCCCAACAGAAATGAGAAGCCCCACTTTCAGGTGTCAGTGAAGGCTGAGTGGTGAAC
The DNA here is from genome assembly GCF_030028045.1 of Hippopotamus amphibius kiboko. NCBI lineage: Eukaryota > Metazoa > Chordata > Mammalia > Artiodactyla > Hippopotamidae > Hippopotamus > Hippopotamus amphibius. Next base: position 118,563,938 of record NC_080203.1, read on the forward strand.
CTAGACTTTTACGACACCTAGCTGAAAGAGGGCCACACCCCTGCTTCCTCTTTTGGAGTGGTGTCACAGCTAAAAACAAAGGTTTATATAAGATCCAGAGGCTCATAACATAATACCCAAAATGTCTAGATTTCAATTGAAATTCACTTGTCATACCAAGACCCACTAAGATCTCAAACTGAATGGAATCAGACAATCAATATATGCCAACAAGATAACAGAAACGTTAGAATTATCTGACAAAGATTTTAAAGCAGCCATCATTAAAAAGCTTCAATGAACAATTAAAAACACACTTGAAATATATGAAAAAGTAGAAAAACTCAGCAAAGAAATAGAAGACATAAAAAAGAAACAAATGAAATTTAAGAACTCAAGAATACAATAACGAATAAAAATTCGGTGTAGAGGTGAAACAGCAGAATGGAGGCAACTCAGAAAAGAATCAGTGAATTGAAAGATAGTACAATAGAAATTACCAAATCTGAACAACAAAGAGGAAATAGACAAACAAAACAAACAAACAAACAAAAAACAGGGCCTCAGTAACCTGTGGCACAAAAACAAAAGATCTAATATTCATGTGGTTGGGGTCCTATAGGAAAGGAGAAAAGGAGCAGTGCTGAAAAAGGACTCAAAGAAATAATGGCTGAAAACTTCCCCCAAATGGCAAAAGACATAAAACTACAGATTCAAGAAGCTGAATGAATTCCAGACAGGATAACCAAACAGATTCAAATTAAGACACGTAATGGTCAAATCTCTGAAAACTAAAAGCAAAACAAAACAAAACAAAACTCTTGAAAGCAGTCAGACAGAAACAAGACCTTACCTATGTGGAAAAATAATTTGAATGATAGTTGATTTCTCATCAGAAACCATGGAATCCAGAAGGACATCAGCAAGGTTGCAAACTAGGAAGCTTCAAGTACTTGTTCCCCAACAGAAACATTAAAAAAAGGCAAAAAACCCCCAATGACCCAGAAATTTACATGCAAGAAAATGAATTTTGACCTATGCCTTACACCATAAAAAAACTAACTCAAAATGGATCCAAGACATAAATGTAAGAGCTAAAACTATAAAACTCTTTGAAGAAAGCACCGTAGACAATCTCCATGACATTGAATTTGGCAGTGATTTCTTATTTATGACAACAAATGCGCAAGCAATGAGAGAAAAAGTAGTTAAAATTTAAAAATTTGTGTGTTAAAGGACATTATCAAGAAAGTAAAAAGACAACCCACACAATGGAAGAAAATATTTACAAATCATATATCCAATCAAGAATTAATAAAGAGTATTAAAGATCTCCTGCAACCTATAAGCAAAAAAATGAGCAAGCTATCTAAAAAAATAGGCAAAGGACTTGAATAGACATTTCTCCCAAGAAGATATTCAAATGGCCAAAAAGCACATGAAAAAAAATGTTCGCCATCACTAATCATTAAGGAAATGCTGATGAAAACTACACTGATGTAGTACTTCACACTCAGTTGGCTACTGTGAAAAAAACAGAAAATAACAAGTGTTGGTAAGGATGTGGAGAAATTGGACTCTTGTACATTGCTTCTGGGAATGTAAAATGATGCAGCTACTGTGGAAAATGGTTTGGCAATTCCTCAAAAAATTAAAAAGAATTACTATATGATTTAGCAATTCTACTTCTAGGTATATATCCAAATGAATTTAAAAGCAGGGACTCTCAGTCAGATACTTGTACAGCAATGTTCATAGCAACATTATTCACAATAGCTAAAAGGTGGAAACACCCAAAATGTTGATCAACAGATGAATTTATAAACAAATGTGGTATATATATACAATGAAATGTTATTCATCCTTAAAAAGGATTGGAGTTCTGACACATGCTACAACATGGATGAACCTTGAAAACACTGTGCTAACTGAAATAAGTGAGACACAAAAGGACAACTATTGTATAATTCCACTTATATGAAGTACCTAGAATAGGCAAATTCACAGAGACAGAAAGGAGAACTGTGATTACTAGGGGCTGGGGGAGGGGAGAATGGGGAGTTATTGTCTAATTGGTAAGTTTTGGAAATGGATGATGGTGGTGGTTGTACAACATTGTCAATGTACTTAATGCCACTGAATTTTACAATTAAAAATGCTTAAAATAGTAAATTTTATGTTATGTATATTTTATCACAATAAAAAAATACTAAAAAAAAAAAGGAAAACCACAGAGTCCAGAAAGAAGTGGCACACCATATTTCAAGCATTAAATATTCAGAATTTTATATTCACCAAAAATATCCTCCAAGAATGAAGGGTAAATCAAGATATTCTCAGATGAAATAAAACTAAGAAATTTTGTCAGCAGATTTACCCTAAAAGAATGGCTAAAGGAAGTTCTCTAAACAGAAAGGAAATGATAAAAGAAGGAATGGTAGAACATCCAGAAGGAAGAAAGAACATGGTAAGCAAAAATATGGGTAAATACAATATAATATAGACTTTCCTTCAGATTTTCTAAATTATGGCTGATGATTGAAGCAAAAAATTATAACACTGTCTGATATAGTGTGTAGAGGATATATATAAGACTATTGTAGTATAAATGAGGGAGAGTAAAGTCATATAAAGAAAGGTAAGTTTTCTAAACTTCAATTGAACTGGTAAAATGATGACACCAGTAGACTGTAATGTTATGTATATATAATGTAATGCCTAGAGCAATCTCTAAAAAGCTATATAAGAGATACACTCAAAAACTATCTATTGGGACTTCCCTGGTGGTGCAGTGGTTAAGAATCAGTGACAAGAACAAGGACGCAGGTGCAGAGAATGGACTGGGGAACTCGAGGTTTGGGAGGGGGCGGGGGGTGAAGGGGAAGCTGAGACGAAGCAAGAGAGTAGCACAGACATATATATACTACCAACTTAAAATAGATAGTCAGTGGGAAGTTGTTGTATAACAAAGGGAGTCCAACTTGAGGATGGAAGATGCCTTAGAGGACTGGGATGGGGAGGGTGGGGGGGACTCGAGGGGGGGAGTCAAGGAAGGGAAGGAATATGGGGATATGTGTATAAAAACAGATGATTGAACTTGGTGTACCCCCAAAAAAATAAAAAAATAATAATAACAATAAAAAAAAAGAATCCGCCTGCCAGTGCAGGGGACACAGGTTCAATACCTGGTCCAGGAAGATCCCACATGCTGGGGAGCAGCTAAGCCTGTGTGCCACAACTACTGAGCCTGCACTCTAGAGCCCACGAGCCACAACTACTGAGTCCACGCCACAACTACTGAAGCCTGTGTGCCCTAGAGCTCATGTGCCACAGCTGCTGAGCCTCTTTGCTGCAGCTACTGAAGCCCACACACCCAGAGCCCATGCTCTGCAACAAGAGAAGCTACAGCACTGAGCAGCCCATGCACCGCAACAAAGAGTGGCCCTGCTTGCTGCAACTAGAGAAAGTGCGCACAGCAACGAAGATCCAACACAGTGAAAAAAAAAGCAAGCAAAACACTATCTATAAAATGGAATTCTAAAAATATTCAAGTAACCTATAGGAAGACAGGAACAAGAAAAATGAAGCGAAAAACAGAACAAACAGAAGACAAGAATAATGATAATTACCTTAAATGTAAAGGGTCTAAGTTCACCAATTAAAAGACAGATCAGCAGAGTGAATTTAAAAAAAACATGATGCAACTAACAACAAGTTCCTACTGTATAGCACAGGGAACTATATTCAATATCCCATGATAAACCAAAATGGAAAAGAATATGAAAAAAAATGTATATATATGTGTATAACTGTCACTTTACTGTACAGAAGTAAACACAATACTGTAATTCAACTATACTTCAGTTAAAAAAATCCTGTTCATTATTCTTTCCACTGAACCCTCGTTAGCACAATAAAATAAAATATATCACAACCTGATTCTCAATTAATGTCATAAAGCAGATATTCTACCTAATATTCTACATATGCCTGTTGAAGAAATAAAAATTTGTGGAAAAAAAACATTATGCAACTATATGCTGTCTACAAGAAACTCCAAATATAACAATATAGGCAGGTTGAAAGTAAAAGGATGGAAAAAGATATATTGAGCAAATATTAATTAAAAATAAGCAGAAGTGCCTATATTAATGTCAGATAAAATAGACTTCAAGGAGGGAAGAAAACTAAAGTGGAAAAATAGAAGTGCTGGGACACTCATTTTACATGGCAAAGACTGAAGAGTTACTTTATACAGTTGATAGAAAGGAAATAAACATTAAATATATTCCTACAAGTTACAATGGTAAAAAATATAGGAGCTGAAAATAATCACGTTGGGGAGAATTAATGAAGCAGTAGATATGGTATAAGTTAGCTCAATCCTCTTCTGCGTTGGCAGAAAGTCCATGGATAGTGTCCTAAATTAACAAATCTATTAATAGTGACAATTGGCTTAAATGAGTTAAAATGGGAGTACTTAAGAGTGGGGCAGATAACTATGGTTTGCTCATTTAAGTCCTTCTATACCATTGGATTATTGTCTTGTGCATGTATTACTTTAGTAAACATTTTAAAATATTTTAATTAAAACCATAAGTCTCTACTGTGACTGACAAGAACATAAAGACGGAAATCCCTTGCATGGTGTTTGAAATCATTTACAGGCTGACCCCAGTCTAGCTTTACCTCTCTATTTCTATCCATTCCCTAGAACACTTTGCTTCAGCTACGTCAGAAAACGAAGTGTTACTTCTCTTGTTAACTCTTCCTCAAGTACCCTTCTCACCCATCAAGACCCTACTGAAATGTAAATTCCTCTGTGGAACTTTTCTAAAATCCAACAGCCTCCACCCCCAAGGGTAGAATTATTATCTCCTTTCTGGCATGTTTTTTTTTAATTTCATTTTTATATGCAATGAGTATACAATATACCTTTTGAGTTCTAATAAGTAAATAGAAACATAAATTTTGGGAATTCAAAATACAATGTATTTCACATATTCACAAGGAAAAAGTAAAAGAATTGTGCATGTAATAAGAAAATATAGGGACAACCACATTAAAAAAGGGACATTTGTTAGTGGGAAAGTACAGTCTGTCCCCCTGGTAATTCTAATGGAGCACATTTCATGACAACTCCTCCTCTCTCCCTGACTTCATGAAGATTCACCATATGTCTTGTAAGTCAGAACCTTATTTTTAGAACAATATATTATTTCTAAGCTTGACTTAAGCCACATATCTTTTCTACTTAGAGGAGATACACTGTTTCCAATGTCATATAATTATGTTAACCCAATTTTAATGGGATTTGGAATGTAAAAGAAGAAACAGGAATCAGTTGATAATGAGAATCTGATAGCATTTTCTTGCTTCCCAAGCAAATAGCTTTCGCAAAAGTCCTGTTTGAAGGCATAATTACCAAGGTTTTTTCCATTGGCATGTGGCTTCCTTTTAAAAAATTTTTTTATTTATTATTTTTTGGGGGGTACACCAAGTTCAATCATCTGTTTTTATACACATATCCCCGTATTCCCTCCCTCCCTTGACTCCCCCCCCCACCCTCCCTCAAGTCCCCCCCACCCTCCCCGTCCCAGTCCTCTAAGGCATCTTCCATCCTCGAGTTGAACTCCCTTTGTTATACAACAACTTCCCACTGGCTATCTATTTTACAGTTGGTAGTATATATATGTCTGTGCTACTCTCTCGCTTCGTCTCAGCTTCCCCTTCACCCCCCGCCCCCTCCCAAACCTCGAGTTCTCCAGTCCATTCTCTGCATCTGCATCCTTGTTCTTGTCACTGAGTTCATCAGTCCCATTTTTAGATTCCGTATATGTGAGTTAGCATACAATATTTGTCTTTCTCTTTCTGACTAACTTCACTCTGTATGACAGACTGTAGGTCTATCCACCTCATTACATATAGCTCCATCTCATCCCTTTTTATAGCTGAGTAATATTCCATTGTATATATATGCCACATCTTCTTTATCCATTCGTTTGTTGATGGGCATTTAGGTTACTTTTAATATTCTATGAAAATAGTCTTATTTTGTGGTTTATTTCATGGCAGATTATGGCCATTCAGTGAAAGGGTACATTATTATTTATTTACCTTTGAATGTGTCCAGATTTTTAAATTATTATCAAGGATTGGTTGTTCTGATGCAATGACTCTTATGGTACCAGATGTCCGGAAATTTCAAAATAATGATTTGAGGATGTACATATGCTTAGGTATTAATTTGAATGTGTAAATTCAAAAGGAAAAGTTAAGGATGTTTTCAGTAGCAAAGCTTAATTTTCATTGAAGTATATGTCCTCATCAAAATTATAGAGCCACTACATAATTATATTATTACAACTTATATGAAAATAAATTTCATATAAAATTATAATAAAAATAAACTTGCCAGAACATGTAGAATTACTTAAAAAGTGAGGTAAATTAGGAGTGAGAAGAGTTGGATCTTCTGTCTAAACTTCAATTTCAAGGCTCCGTAATATTGGGCAAATCACATAACCCCACTAATCCTAAGTATTTTCATCTGCAATATGGGAATTCCCATTCTTAGAATTGTCATGAGGCTCAAATGAAAAAATATATTCAAGATCACTGTAAACTTACAAATGTAAGCTAATGTTAATATTCAAATTGCATAGAATTTGAAGCACAGTCTTCTAAATATCTTCCAAACTGGCAACACTTTTTTTCTTTAGGGATAACTTTGATAGTCAAAATTCATCTGAAGCCATGTCTGGCCAGTAAATTTGATGCTTCAATTAGCTAATACTGTTTTTGGTTAAGGAAAAAAAATAGCTACAAAATTTTTAAAAGCATGCCACATAAAATTACTGAAAGCAAAGTTTTAAAAGTTCCCAAAATGTTTTGAATTATATCAACATCCCAAAGATGACTACTCTGAAGCCATAACACTAACTGATTGCATTTCTTCAGTTATGTTTATTAAAAGAATGTGTTTATCTCATTTTAATAGTTTTTCCATATAAGCTCCTAGGTTATTCTATCTTAAGTCTACATGTTTGTTTTAAGATACTACTCTACAAAAGTTTAGAGAACGAGATAAGTAAATTTATGTTTGTAAAATGAGACATATGAAATATTCAGTTATTCTTATTTGGCTGTGGAAGGGTAAATAAAATGTCAGCTCCTATAAACTATTCCTTTGGTCAGCATTGTGAGTAAAGATAGGAAGGGGAAGGGAGGAGAGTAGGGAGAAAAATGTGCACTACTAAGGTACCACTTCACTATGAGTACCTGAATAAAACAAAATTGGCTTAAAAAATTAAACCTTGCCTTTGTTCTCCATTTTTGGAAATCCCTTTTCTGCAGGCTAAATGAATGTAAACTGTGATTCAATGTTCTCCCTCCTAACCTAGGTACCTGTAGTTTCTACATAGCATTGTCAGAAGCCTCACATGGCAGGGGGAAGCAAAGGTCATAGAGTTATTATATGTATTTTTCTAAAAAAAAAAATACCGTGCCATGGGGGATTCCCTGGTTGTTCAGTGGTTAGGACTTCCACTGCAGGGGGCATGGGTTTGATCCCTGGTTGGGGATCTAAGATTCGGCAAGCTGCTCAGTGTGGCCAAAACAAACAAAAAACCAAACCAAAACAAAAACAAAAACAAAAACTGTGCCATGCTTAGAAAATATAAAACCTCACTTCCTTAATGGCACAATTTCTGGTATGCATAATCTTATGGAAAAAGGACTGACCACATGCAAAATTTATACCTGAACAGGAATATGAAGTTGTAGCTAATTGGGAAAGAGATTAGAAAGATGATGGAATTAACTAAATCCAACATTTAGTTTAAAAACACTTCAGAATTATATTAGGTACCGGCTGTGGTCTTGCTTTGGGAGTAGGAATATTGTTTTTGTATATGCAGTGTGTTTCTCTTTTATCATAGCTTTTTAATATTGTGTTGATTACTCAATTTTTATTGGTCCATTAGGACATAAATATGTAAAAATAGCAAGCTATTAAGTTTCTTTCAGAAACTGTTAGTATAATCAGAAGTGTTCTGTTAACATGCAATGTACCTTATTTTTAGTATGAAAAATATACTTGGGCTCTGATGCAATCTTATGGAGGTTTGGTTCAACAGCCATGTAAAAATGAAAAATCTGTTAATACTAATTTACCTGTTTTAGTAAATCATACAAAAGAAGCAACGTAAAGCAAACTTTGTTACAAAGATTTTCTGTATGCATTTGATAAAGGTGACTCCAACTGATACCTGCCACTTATACAATTGTATTTTACATTCACTTTGAATACCTCAAAGAATTAAATAATTTGCTAACACTTTAATTGTGCTTTTTAGAAATCAGTTTCTGTAGATTTAACAAAGCTGCCATTATCACTGTAGGGGAGACAAAATAATTTTCCCTCTACCCTTCTGAGTTCTTAGCTGAGACCCCAATAATCACAGATGGGTTAACAAGAGAGGTGGCTTTAGAATTCAGGATTAAATACCACCTTAACAGGGAAAGGGGAGGGGGAGTGGTAGGCCTCTTAGGGGAGATAAAATGATTTTTAGGGAAGATGAATGAGGGCTTTAAAAGAATAGATGGAAGGTATGATAGTTTGTGACAAAGTTTGTCTGGGTGTGGTGTGGACTTCTAGTCTCTCCTGTGATAAAAGTCAGCCCTCTCTGGTTGATGAAACTCCTAGGGAGGGGATTTATGATAACTGAATTCTTTTAGGAGGATTTATCTTTAGGCATATAAGGGGAGTTCAGAGAAAGCCTCTCCCTGCATTTGCTGTTTTCAAGTGCCTTCAGCTCAAAATAATCAATATACCAAGCAGCATATTTTGGGGTGGCATATTTTGCTACCTTTCATTACCTTACATAGTATCCTATAGTCAGGGCCTGGAAGAAATATATTAAGATTGGTAGAGAGAATCAAAAGCTCAAGTAAGTGGAACTTGTGTCACTTTCTCCATAAACTGGTTAGAAAAATATTCTCAAGCAAAGAAATTTATGACAATTAGACTTTTATGTTCTACTTTAATGATCTTTCTTTTCCCAAATGACTGTAGTCAAAACCTGTGTCCAAATTCGCCAATACCTAATGACTTCCTCAGACATAGACATCAGCTAAGCTCTACCATCAAATAGTTTGGTAGGAGAACCAATATGATCACTGGTAATTTGAATAGGGATGGGCTGATTTAGCAGGTAAAAACACTTTTGGTTGCATAGATTTGTGATCAAATGCAGTAAATTCTCATGCCTTAGATCTATGTGGCCAAAACATTTTGCTGTTCAAGAGAAATGAATTAGTATAGTGACATATCAGTATCATGAGCAAAAGACGGTTTGACTGTTTCAGAAGAAAAACTTATTGCCAGAGCATCAGCATTCAAGAAAAAATTTGTAACCACCTATACAGATACATAGAAGACTTTTCAAGAAAAAGTAAGCAAAATCATTGAAGTAGAAGGCAAGCCTCCTAGAAAGTTGTTTGCTACAATGAAACCAAATGCAAGGTTTCATTAAAACAGAAGAAATCACCATGCAATCTGCTCCTCTCCCAGTATTTATCACATAAAGACTTTTGGGGAGGCGTTTGTACATATATAATGATCAGTGAAAATGTTCGTAACAGCCAACCCAAATTTTCAATTCAGTTTAAAGGAGTTGGAGAAATGAAGAATGTCTGCAGATATCTAATGAGTACATATTTCTCAGACTGCAAATTCAGTTGTGATGGCAATGTGGGATCCTGGATAGGATCCTGGAACAGAAAAAAGACATTAGTGGAAAAAAATTGGGAAATTTTGAATAAAGTCTGTAGTTTAGTTAATAATATTACATCTGTTAATTTCCTGTTCTTGATAATCAAACTGTGGTTATAACATTAGGGGAAGCAGGGTGAGGGATGAAGTATATGAGAACTCTCCCTGTACTACTTTTGCAACTTTTCTGTAAGTTTAACACAGGCACATACAGAAAGAGAAGCTTTACTTTTTATATAACTAAATGTAATCTCTAACTCAAGTGCCTGGAAAATTTTATCTAGTGACAGAAAACTTATCTATGTCTCAGAAAGTTTTATTTGGTCACAACCAGGTAAATTTGGTCACCTTTAAGATTTTTCTTAAATTCATGGGTTTTGCTTTCTCTCTGTCCCCAAGGTAGATGTAAAGATGGAAGGAAGCTTAAACAAATATTTAAACATTTCCATAAAGTAGGCACATCTACTTCTTATGTTTGATTTGGTTATGCCCTAAACTGACGTCCTCTGTAATGTGTCCTCCTATCTAATTCTTGGGCCTATCCCTGGCATGCTGACATGTGCTAAAATCAAAGTATATACCTGACTTGATCCCAGCTGTACATTCCTCTAGTTTACTGGTCATTAGTATCACCTGTAGATCTCTCACAGGCTCATTAACTATTTCTCTTCATAGCTACTCTCTAATTCTCAAGAACTTTCAGATGCCATCCCGCTGGAAATTCAGTGGATTTTCTCTGGCCCTCTCCAATATAGGCAAACATAACTATTGCACTTTTAATGGTTTGAAGGACTTTTCTTAAAGGTTTGCCATCTCCTTAGTCTTTACCCAGGATTCTTTATACTGTCTCACATACTTACACTTAGAGCAGGATTCTGTATAACATCTGGAGGGAAGAACACAGCCCTCCCTTCCTCCACTACACCTGGCTCTCTTATTTTCTCTCTTCAGATTTTCCTCCCTGCTTTGCCCTACATTGCTAAGGCTTTTATTTAATCTGGGGGAGTAGAAAACTTATTTAGCTAGTCCACTTTCTAAGTCTTTTAGTCTTATATATAGATCTTGACTTTTTTTTTGAAGTACAATTTAAGTACAGCTAAATACTCTGTGTGTTGTACTGTTCAGTTTTGACGAATGCATAGACTTGTATAACCCATACCATTACTAAGACCCAGAAAATTCTCATCATTACAGAAAGTTCCCTTATGCCCCATCTCAGTGAATGTCCCCCGCAATAATCATGATCTGATTTCTGTCATCATAGGTTATTAATTTGTCCAATCTAGAATTTCATGTAAATGAAATTATACAATGTATACTTTCTGTGTCTTGCTTCTTTTTACTCAGTATAATGTTTTTGAGATTCATCCATATTAACACATGGATCTATAGTTAATTCTTTTTTGTTTCCCAAAAATCCCTGAAAAGAAATATTAGGCATCAAGTTTTTGTACATTCTGTTTAATTTTAACTACTTAATACATGATTTTAAAAGCATGGTTTTACTCTGTGTATTTAGTTGTTCAATTTTGGTCTGTTTGTGGTATGTAATTTATATCCAAGAATTAAATTCTATCTTGTAATTTTGCACATATAGGGAATTAGGATGGACTTTTGGTGGTGCAACATGTGACCATTGTCTAGGAACCAATTAAAGGTTGAATATTGCCTTGATAATAATTTTTAAATATTTCTGGAACATTGAGAAATAAAGAAGGCTTTAAGCAGTTGTCAGATGACATATAGAGGAATAGTATGTTGATGTCAGCTGAAACAAAATATTGGGAGCCACTTGGCTGAGCAGCTGCTCTCATACTAATATATCACACATATAAGTATTAAAATGGTTACCAGTAAAGTTTTACATACTTGTATTTGAGAAGACTGCAGCTTCACTGAAAGACTTTACGTTTATTAGATTCTTCAGCACCTTCTAGCCTTCACTTATATATCCTAATAACATCGAATATCAAAGCCTTTAGTACTCATTTCAGGTTCTCCACAAAACTGGCGAGTTTTAAAGTCTATTTTTAAATTAAAAAAATTGGTGGTCAATAAAACTGTCTTGCCTCCTTCATAGGAAAAAAAAAGTTCAGGCCATCATGTGAAGTTTTCCTAAATGTCCATCCTACCCCTAATCAGTAGATCAAAGGTCAAAACAAATTAATCTCCAAATATATGCAGGAAAAAATTTTGGTAAAATTAAATATTCAACCCCTATTTTTTAAAAATTCTAGTAATGTACAAACAGAAAACATTGTCTTCTTTAAATAAATTTTGGGGTGACTTATGGTTCTAGCCCCATTCCTTCCATGTTCTCCCTCTTACAACTAAAAAATTCTGGACATAACATAATGAACAATCGTAGACTCTAAAAGGTAAAAAGAAGGCTGTCAGTCTAAGTAACCTTTGACTTGAGGAAAGACAGTGATGAGTTCCCTGGGTTTCCTTCTTGTCTCCCATATAGTCTTTTTTTTTTTTTTTTAAACTTTTTATTTTATATTGGAATATAGCTGATTAACAATGTTGTGATATTTTCAGGTGCACAGCAAAGTGACTTAGCCATACATGTACATGTATCCATTCTCCCCCAAACTACCCTCCTATCCAGGCTGAGAAAGGGTATGGCAGAAGCCTCTAACCCAGAACTACCAACAGGCAAAGACAAAACAAAGTTGCAAGAAAGCCAATTCCCACTCTCTAGCCAAAGTGCCAGGAAAAGGGTGGCCTGAGAACAGTAAACCTTTTTGGCAAGACCCACCCTATACCAGACAAACAAGGAAAAAGTATGCCTCATCCCCCATGTTTCAGTGGTAGTCCCCTTGGCGCAAGTAAGTGGCGCTCTGATTTCTCCACTAGGTGGTTTTAGCAAGCTAAGTGGGGATCTGAAGCAGACAGCAGTTATCTGATTCTCCTGTAGAGGTAGTAATGATTGGACCAAGTGGGCAGTTGATTGTCCATCCCTTGCCTGATGGAAGCAGGTGGTACTTTGATTCCCCTACCAAGGTACTATTGGTGGGGCTGAGTGGGGAGCAGATCTTTCATTCCTCACCTGGCAGAATCAGGTAGTGTTCACATTCCTCCAACAGATTAGTTTCAGTGGGGTTCAGAGGTGAGCTGAGCCTCCAGTTGTACCTAGCAGCAATGAGATTTAATGAGGTGGTAGGAGGTGGGGCTATACCCCCTCTCCAGTGTCAAAGGGCTAAGTGGGAAAGTGAGCCTCCAACTTTTCTGGGAGGCTAAATGTCTCTTCTGGAGACTAAATAAATGGTGCAAGTCAGGCCTAGTAAGCACGCTGCTTTCCAGCTACCTTTGATGTCAATAAGGCCAGTGCCAAGTTGAACTTCCAAACTCACCCAGTAACAAGGAGACTGAATGATGTGGCGCTAAGCAGGGCTAGACAACACTTCTGTTCCCTCATTGATGGTGTCAAAGGTGCCTAGTAGGAAGCTGAGCCTTTACACCCACCTGACAGCATCCTAATTTCACCAGGAAGGGGTCAGCAGGACTGAAGGAAAAGCTGACCTTCCACCTCACCTATCTGCAATGAGACAGTGTGAGTCATTGCCCCACTTTTGCTGAGGTAGTGTTGGCAAGACCCAGCAGGAGACATAATATACACTCCACCTGGTGTAGGGGCTACACCTCAATAGGTGGACTGCCTGATAAAATAAAGATTAAATAGGATCCATAGTCTCATAATACAATTTCCAAAATGTTGAAGATATAATGAAAAGCCACTCAGCACCATAAGAACCAGAAAAATCAAACGTGAATGAGAAAAGACAGTTAATAGATGTCAACATCAAAAGGACTCAGATGTTGAAATTATCTGACAAAAGTTTTAAATCAGCCATCACAAAGATGATTTAATGAACAATTAAGAATTTTCTTGAAAAAGTGAAAATCTCACCAAAGAAAAAGAATCTATAACAAAAAATAAATGGTGATAGAACTAAAAATATAATAATCAAAATGAAAAAACTCACTCAATGGCTCAATAATAGAGTAAAGAAAAGAGAGATAGAATAAGTGGACCAGAGTACAGATCAGTAGAATTTATCCAATCTGAACATCAAAGAGAAAATAGATTGAAAAAAATTTGAACAGAGTCTCAGGGACCTATGGGACAATAGCAAAAGAGAACATTTGTATCATCAGACTTCCAAAAGGAGAGGAGAGAGACAGTGAGACTGAATTATTATTCCAAGGAATAATGGCTAAAAGTGATCCAAATTTGGAAAAAGAAATAAACCTACAGATCCAAAAAGCTGAACTTGTCTCAAACAAGATAAACCCAAAGAAGTCCATGCCATGACACATCATAATTAAACTTCCAAACACTAAAGACAAAGAAATGTCTTGAAAGCAGCCAGAGAGAAATGCTACTTTACTTATGGGGAAACACTGATTGGTATGACAGCAGATTTCTCATCTGAAAATATGGAGATCAGGAGTAAGTGGCAGAACATTTTTCAAGCACTGAATTAAAAAGAATTGTCAAAAGCAAGTTCTATATCTGATAAAAGCATCCTTCTGCAATGAAGAGTCAATAAAGACATTCTGGGATAAAGGAAAACTAAGATAGTTATTTGCTAGCAAACCTCCCATTAAAGAACGGCCGAAGTAACTTCTCTAATCAAAAAAGTAATGAGAACAGAAGGAGGCTTGGAATTTCAGAAAGGAAAAAAAATTGGAATGTGTATATGTAGGGGTAAATATAACAGATTATCCTACTTCTCATGAGTTTCTAAAATCATATTTGAAGGCTGAAGCAAAAATTATAACACCTGTTGCTTGGTGCTTAACATAAGTAGAGGACATACTTTAAAAAAATTTGCTTTTTAAATGGTGAGCATAAAGGGACCTACATAGATGTCATGTTTCTATGCTTAAAGTGGTAAAATGTTGAAATCAGTTCATTGTGATGATATATATATATTATATATATAATATATATATTACATATATATACATACACACATATATGTATATATTGTGTATATCTAGAACACTGCTAAGAAAACTATACAAAGAAATATATTCAAAAACACTAGACATTTATCAGGAGAGAATTCTTAAAAATGTTCAAATACCCCACTGAGAAGTAAGGAAAGATAAGAAGCGGAATGAGAAATGGAGAAAACAAACAGAAAACAAATAATGGCCAACTTAAGCCAAAACATATCAATAAATAACTTAAAAGTAACTTGTCTATATATACGAATTAAAAAAGAGATTGGCAGAATGGCTAAAAATCACCCCCAGAACTCACAGTTTCTGGTCCAACATGTAAAGAACTTGGAAGTTGTCTTTCCCATCCTCACAGGAAAAAAGCTGGAGAAACTGAAAATCAACAACTCTTCTTAGATCTATCAGCAAATTGATGTCACAAGGGAAATCACAGATCCCGAAACTGGAGAGACAATTGAACACAGAAGCTCACACCTTACCAGGATCAGAAGCTGCACCTGAAGCCTGGTAGGAACACATCGCTGGAGACTGAGCATGGACTAACTTGAGAGATTAAAAACTCCTAGGGACTCAGCCTTAGGGGGACACCCATACTTCTGAGTTAAATCTTCAGGAGAACCACCAGATTCTGAGGGTGAAGATTGGAGAAAAATCCCCTCTTTCCTTTGGCAGGGGAAGGGGAAAATTAATTATTTTGAAATATGCCCAGAACATTCTGTTCTTATTAACAAAGACCTGTTCTCAAGAGAAACTATTTTACCAGATCCTAACTCGCATGGATTTTACCAGAGCCTAACCAATGTTGAAGAAGGTAAATACCCATCTCCATCCCCCTCTAGCATTCTTGTCTCGCTTAAGGAAAGGAAAAAAGCTGAGAAACACTCATGAAGGTTATAGCCCAGGGACCCAGACCAAGGAAAAGATGAAGATCTTTTGATAGGAATACATAACGCTTCTTCTTCTTCCACCTCTTTCCACAATATCAAAAGGGCTTCTGTATATTAATAGGGAATTACAGCTGAAAAAACTGCAGGTCTCAGGCTGTAGCTAAGAAAGAGCTTCTAGGGAAACCCAAAGATAACAGAGAAGACAAAGACAAGGACACTAGAAGAAATCTTATCCTCCCATACCTATAGTTAGAGCAAACAATAAACACAACCTAACTCCTAGCCAGATAAACATAAAACCTCACACTAAAGGCCTGTTTATCTCATTTCCTTTCCTAATACATCATGTCTGGCTTTCAACAACAACAACAAAATACAAAGCATGCTAAAAGGCAAAACAAAACAAACAAACAAACAAAACAAAACAAATCATAACAAAACGAACAAAGCAGTCTGAAGAATCTGTCCAAGCATCAGAACAAGACTCACATATGGCACAGATTTTGGAATCATCACAGTGATAATTTAAAACAATGATCATTAACATCCTAAGGACTGTAATAGAAAATTGGGTAAATACAGAAATAAATAGGTAATGTAAGCAGAGAGATGGAAACTCTAAGAAAGACTCAGAAGGAAATGCTAGAAATCACAAACACTTCAACAAAAATGAAGAATGCCTTTCGTGGATTAATCTGTAGACTAGACATAGCTGAGAAAAGAATTAGTGAGCTTGAACATATCTTAATAGAAACTTCCCAAATGAATATAATAGATGATTATAGTTTATGGATAAGTGAAGCGATAAGGGATGTCATAAGGGATGAGAGGAAGGAATTGGTGCTATAAGGTACCCACACTATCTGAGAAGTGTACAGTGTTATTTAGAAGTGTACTTGAATTAATTGTAAATGTATATTTCAGACTCTAAGGCAACCGTTAAGGCTGAGACTGTCAAGTGGACCCAGTTACAGCACAAAAGGCAGAAAAAGAGTGGACGACAAAATAAGAAACAAAGAACAAGGGCAACAAATAGAAAACAGTAACAAATATGCTAGATATTACTCCAACTATCTCAGTAATCACTTTGAATATCAATAGTCTAAATTCATCAATTAAAAAACAAAGATTGTCAGAGTGGATCAAAAAACAAGACCAAACTATATGTTGTCTACAAAAAACCCACTTGAAATATAAATAAAGACACATATAGATTAATCTAAGTAAGTGGATGTAGAAAGGTGTACCATGCTAATACTAATCTAAAGAAAGCAGGAGTAGACATATTAATTTCAGACAGAGTAGACTTCAGAGTAAGGAAAAGGTATCCAGGATAAAGAGGGGCATTACATAATGATAAAGGGGTCCAATTTCCAAGAAGACATAATGATCCTTAACTTGTATGCACCTAACTCTAACAGTAGAGTATCAAAATATGTGAGGCAAAAACTGATAGAACTGCGAGGAGAAATAGCTGAATCCACTATTATAGTTGGACACTTCAATCCCTCTATCAGAAATAGACAGATTTGGCAGGCATAAAATCAAGAAATAAAAGGCAATCCCAAGGAATCTACAAAACATCTCCTAGGACTGATAATAAGTTCAGTAAGGTACAAGTTCACAGGCCACAAGATCAAAATATATATAATAAGTAATATATGTAATATATTATATTATAAATATAATAAGTAAATATATTCTTTGTTTATAATCAATAAATAATCTCATTTCTCTATATTAACATGTGGAAATCAACATTAAAAATATACCACTTGAAATTGCTCCAAAGAAAATGAAATAGTAATACACTTGACAAAATACACTTGTATGGGATCTGTGTACTGATAATTATAAAATGCCGATGTCAGAAATTAAAAAAAGATCAAAATTAATGGAGACATAACATATACATGGATTTCAGTTCTTCCTAAATTTATATATCAATTTAGTGTGACTCCTATCAAAATCCCACAAATTTATATGTAGATCTAGGCAAGCTTACTCTAAAATTGATATGGATAGGAATAGACCCTGGAATACCTAAAACAATCTTGACAAGAAAAAGTAAATTGTGAGGAATCATTCTACCCAATATTAAAGCTTACCATATAGCTGCAGTAATAAAATCAACATGGTATTGGTGGAAGGAACAATGGAACAGAATAGAGAACCAAGAAATAGACCCACACTAATAAACTCTACTGATTTTTGACAAAGACCCAAAAGCAATTCAGTGGAGGAAGGATAGTCTTTCAACAAATGGTGCCGGAGCAATTAGGAATCTATACACCAAGAGAAAAAAACCCCTCGACCTTAAGTTCACACCTATGCAAAGGTGAACTCAAAACATGTGATGGGAGACTTCCCTGGTGGTCCAGTGGTTAAGAACCTGCCTTCCAATGCAGGGGATGTGGGTTTCATCCCTGGTCGGGGAACTAAGATCCTACATGCCGCAGGGCAACTAAGCCATCGTGCCACAACTACTGAGCCCATGCACTCTGGAGCCTGTGCACCACAATGTATACAACTACACACTTAAAAGAATGGCTACAATAAAAAATAGTGACACGGGGGGTGAAGGGGAAGCTGAGACGAAGTGAGAGAGTAGCACAGACATATATATACTACCAACTGTAAAATAGATAGCCAGTGGGAAGTTGTTGTATAACAAAGGGAGTTCAACTCGAGGATGGAAGATGCCTTAGAGGACTGGGACGGGGAGAGTGGGGGGGACTCGAGGAAGGGTGGGGGGGGGAGTCGAGGGAGGGAGGGAATACGGGGATATGTGTATAAAAACAGATGATTGAACTTGGTGTACCCCCCAAAAAATAATAAATAAATAAATAAAATTTAAAAAAAAAAAGAATTAACCATACCAAAAAAAAAAAAAAAAAATAGTGACAACACCAAATGCTGGCGAGGATGCAGAGAAACTGATCACTTATATCTATTGCTGGTGGGAGTATAAAATAGTACAGCCACTCTGGAAAACAGTTTTTCAGTTGCTTATAAAACTAAACATCCATTTGCCATACAATCCAGCAAATTCCCTCTTGGTCATTTACCCTAGAGATATTAAAACTTGTATTCATACAAAAATCTGTATGTAAATATTCATTGCAGCTTCATTCACAATAGCCAGAAACTGGAAACAGCCCAGTTGTCCTTCATAATTGAATGATTGGACAAACCATGGTACATACATACCACAGAGTACTAGTCAGCAATAAAAAAGAAAGAATTATTAATACTTGTGACAACTTGGATGAATTCCCAGGTGATTATACTGAGTGAAAAAATCCAGTCCCAAAAGTTTACATACTATATGACTCCATTTACATAACATTTTTGAAATGACAGTGTTAGAAATGGAGAATGGATTAGTGGTTGCCAGGTGTTAGGGGATGGTGAAGGCAGCACAACAGTCCTTCTGTTAATCAGACTGTTCAGTGTCTTGATTGTGGTGGTGGATACATAAACTTATGCATGTGTTAAAATTCTATAGCCCTAAATACACAAACATACATGCACACAGATAAGTACACATAAAACTCCTAAATCTTAATAAGATCAGTGCATTGTATTAATGTCAGTGTACTGGTTGTAATATTGTACTATAGTTTTGTAAAATGTTACCATTGCATGAAACTAAACAGAATACATAGGAGCTCTCTGTATTACTTCTTACAACTCTATGTGAATCTATAATTATCTTAAAAAAAACACTTAAAAAACATGATAGCATTTATAATCGCTCCAAAGAAAATTAAATACTTAGGAGTACACTAACAAAACAACACATGATGCTTGGAGCAAATGGACATATGTAGACCAAAAAAAAAAATGAACCTTGGCCTAAACCACACACTTTATACAAAATTTAACTCAAAAAGAATGACAGACGTAAATGTAAAATGTAAAACTATAAAATTTTCAGGAAAAAATAAGGGAAAATCTGGGAAAATCTTCAGAATCTAAGCTGAGGAAAAGATTTCTTAGATGTGATACCAAAAGGCTCGTAAAAGGAAAAATTGACCTCATTAAATTAAAATCATTTGCTCTGTAAAACACTATGTTAAAAAGATGAAAATACAAGCTACTAACTAGGAGAAAACATTTGCAAACCACATATCTGGCAAAGGACTAGTATACAGAATATATAAAGAACTCTCAAAAATTAACAAAAAATTAAATTAGAAAAAGGACAAAAGGCAGAAACAGACATTTCACTGAAGAGGATATATAGATAGCAAATAAACATATCAGAAGGTGTTCAAAATCATTAACCATTAGGGAAATGCAAACTAAAACCACAATGAGATATTTTACACCTATCAGAATTGCTAAAATTAAGAATGATGACACCAAATGCTGTCAAGGATGTGGAGAAATCGGGTTATTCATAGATTACTGGTGGGAATGTAAAATGATACAGCCACTCTGGAAAACTGTAGTTACTTACAAAATTAAACATGAAACTACCATACAACTCAGCAATTGTCCTCTTGGGCATTTATCCCAGAAAAATAAAAACTTGTGTTCACACAAAATTCCATACATGACTGTTTATAGCAACATCTTTATCATAGCAAAAACTGAAAAAACAGATATATACTGTTTCTATCGGAAAAAATACATAAAATACCAAATATAAATATACTGTATGTAAAAAATCTACAAAAGAAAAGTGAAATGATGAAAAAAGGTATACCATGTAAACATTAGTAAAAAGAAACCTGGAGTGGTTATATTAATATCTAACAAAGTAGACTTTAGAAAAAGAAAAATTACCATGCATAAAAGAGGGACATTATTTAATAGTGAAAGGCTTTAGTTACCAAAAAGTCATAACAATCCTAAACACATATGCATCTAACCACAGAACTTAAAAATACATGAAGCAAAAAACGAGAGAAAGGAGAAATAGAAAAATCTACAATTATACTTGAAGTCTTCAATACACCTCTCTCAGTGATTAGAAGAAGTAGACAGGAAATCAGCAAAGATATAGATTTGAATGACAGTATCAATGAACTTCACCTAATTTACATTTATACATTACTATATACAACAGCAGAATAGAAATTCTTTCTAAATGTACATGAACATTCATTAAGATAGACATTATTCTGGGCAATAAAAACACCTTAACAAATTTAAAAGGTTAAAAATGATAAAAAGTATATTCTCTGACTGTAAACTAGGCATCAATAACAGATTTGGAAACTCTATAAGGAATTTAAAATTTTATGCAAATGAACCTATTTACAAAACAGAAGTAGAGTCACAGATGTAGAAAACAAATTTATGGTTACCAAGGGGGAAGGGGTGGGAGAGATAAATTGGGAGACTGGGATTGACATGTATACACTACTATGTATAAAATAGACAACTAATAAGAACCTACGGTATAGCACAGGGAACTCTATTCAGTACTCTGTAATGACCTATGTGGGAAAAGAATCTAAAAAAAGAGTAGATACATGTATATGTATAAGTGATTAACTTTGCTGTACAGCAGAAACTAACACAACATTATAAATCAACTATACTCCAAAAAGATTAATTAAAAAAAAGAACTAAAAATTTTAAAATAGACTTCTAAATAACCCATGGATCAAAGAGTAATTATCAAGGTAAATCAAGAAATTATTTTTAACTGAATGAAAATATAACACTTCAAAGTGTGTGGGAAATAAAACAGTGCAAAGAAAGAGATGTTAAGCATTAAATGAAAGGTCTAATAAAACTTAAGCTTCCAAAATAAAGAACAAGAAAAATAAGAAAAATAAGCCCAAAGCGAGCAGGCAACAGAAAAGAATAAAGAGCAAAAATGAATGAGATTGAAATATCAAAATAATAGAAAAAATGCAATGAAACCAATACTGACTTATTGAAAAGATCAATAAAATTGATAACCCTCCAGCCGGACTAAACAAGAAAAGAAAGACAATCAGGAATTACCATCAGGAATAAAAGAAGGAGCATCATTACAGACCGTACAGACCTTAAAAGGGTAATAAGGGAATACTACAAAAAACTCTTATGTCCATAAATTTGACAAATTTGATTTAATGAACAAATTCCTAGGAAGACACAAAACTCATTCATAAAATACAAAATAGATAACCTGTTATAGTTCTATATCTGTTTTTAAAAATTGAATTTATAGGTATCAGTGTTCCACAGAAGAAAACTCCAGGCTCAAATGGTTTCACTGTTGAATTTTACCAAATATTTGAGAAAGCAATAACACCAGTGCTACAATTATTCTGGAAAATAGAAGAGGAGCTTGCACATTCCAACTTGCTTTATGAGGCCAGCATTATTCCTAATATCAAAGATATTACAGGAAAAGAAAACCACATACAAATATCCCTTATAAACATAGATGCAAAAATCCTCTTCTAAATGTTAGCAAGTTGACTCCAGCAAGATATGAAAAGGATAATCTATCATGGCCAAGTGGGGTTTACCCAGGAATGTAAGACTGGTTCAATATTCAGAAAGCATTGCTTTTGCACTTTGGTGAGAATGCAAATTGGTACATCCACTGTGGAAGACAGTATGGAGGTTCCTCACAAAATTAAAATTAGGGCTACCATATGATCCAGCAATCCCACTTCTGGGTATATATCCAAAGAAAATGAAATCACTCCCTCAAAGAGATATCTGTACCCTCATGTTCATTGCAGCATTATTCACAATAGCTGAGACATGGAAACAACCTAAGTGTCCATCAATGGATGAATGGATTTATATGTGTGTGTATATTTAAATTTGGTATATATTTATAGTGGAATATTATTCAGCCATAGTAAAGAAAGAAATCCTGCCATTTGTGACAACATGTGTGAAACTTGAGGGCATTATGCTAACTGAAATGTCAGAGAAGGACAAATATTGTATGATCTCACGTGGAATTTTAAAAAGCCAAACTCAGAAACAGTATACTGGTGGAAGCCAGGGGCTAGGGTGGGGAGTGATGGGGAGGAGAAGTATTTCAAAGGGTACAAACTTCCAGTTATAAAATGAATAAGTTCTGGGGATATAATGTACAACATGGCGACTATAGTTAACATAAAATCTTAAATGTTCTCACCACTACCACCACCACAACAAAATGGTAATTATGTAAAGTGATGGATTTGTTAACTAACCTTATTGTGGTAATCATTTCACAGTATACATGAGTATCAAATCTTCATGTTGTACACTTAAATTTACACAATGTTATGTGTCAATTATAACTCAGTAAAGCTGGGGAAAAAATCAATGTAATTAACCATATTAACAGACTAAAGAAGAAAAATAACATATTTCAATAGATCCAGAAGAAGCATTTGACAAAATTTAACATCTACAGTAGTCCCCCCCTTATTGGCAGGGGATATATTCCAAGACCCCCAGTGGATGCCTGAAACCTCAGACAGTACCAAACCCTTGGTATTCTATGTTTTTCCTATACTAATGGTGGGTAGCATATACAGAATGAATATGCTGGACAAAGGGATGATTCATGTACCAAAGGGACAGAGCTGGATGGTGTGAGATTTCATCATGCTGCTCAGAATCGGATGCAATTTAAATGTTCTGAATTGTTTATTTCTGGAATCTCCCATTTAGTATTTTCAGACTGTGGTAGGCTAAGAGTAACTGAAACCTAAGAAAGCAAAACCACAGATAAGGGGGAGCTACTGTATTAACGATTAAAAAATTTTTTTTCAGCACACAGGAAATAAAAGGCAACTCCCTTTATTTGATGGAGTTATACCACAGCTAGCATTATTTAATACTTAGTGATGAAAGACTAATGCTTCTCCATCAGATGGAACAAGACAAGGGTACTTGTTCTTTCTACTCTTATTCAACAGCATACTGGAAATTCTATTAAGTGTAGTAAATCAAGAAAAAGAAATAAAAGATCTCCAGATTAAAAGGAAAGAAACAAAGCTGTCTCTGTGCTCAAGTGATATGGTGTCTATATAGAAAGCCTCAAGGACTTTACAAAGAAGCTCCTAGACCTAATAAGTGAGTTTACCAAGGTTACAGGGTACAAAGTCAACATAAAAAGTCACTTGTATTTCTATATACTAACAATGAACAATTAGAGTACAAAATTGAAAAAACAGTGCCACAATGTTGAAATACTTAGGTTCAAGTCTAACAAAATGTGTGCAGAATCTGTATGGTGAAAACTAAAACACTGATGAAAGAAATCAAGAACACAATAACTGAGTTCTGAACCCAGTTCCAATGTGTGAAGGGGGGTTTTCCTTCATACCATCAAACAGTTCTCAGGACACCAGCTGATTTCCTACAGTTTGACTCAATCCTGACACTATCTACCCGGAGATAGCATCAGATCCCACAAATTAAGGGTTTGGTCCCATAAGACTGCTCTCCCCCCAATTAGATGCCAGTCTGTCACCACCTGTCCTTCTGACCAACCAGCTGTAGATCTTCAGTTCCAACAACCTCCTCCATGGGTTCAATTAATTTGCTAGAGCAGCTCACAGAACTCAGAGAAACATTTTATTTACTAGATTACCAGTTTATTATAAAAGGATATAATTCAGGAACAACCAGATGGAGAGAGGCATAGGGCAGGGTATGGGGAGGGGATGTGAAACTTCCATGCCCTTTCTGAGCATGCCACTTTCCCCAAATCTTCATGTATTCACCAACCCAGAAGCTCTCTGAACTCTGTCCTTTTTGGGTTTTATGGAGGCTTCATTACATAGGCAGGATTTTTGGCCATTGGTAATTGAACTCAGTTTCCAGCCTCTCTCCCCTTCCTGGAGTTGGGGGTGGGGTGAGAGGTGGGTGGGACTGAAAGCTTCAATCACATGGTTGGTTCCTCTGGTGACCTGCCCCCATTCGTATGTGACCTAGGTGCATTCCAAAAGTCAGCTCCTTAACATAAAAAGAAACACCTTTATCACTGTCATCATTTAGGAAATTACAAGGGTTTTAGGAGTTCTGTGCTAGAAATGGGGGATGAAGACCAAATATATATTTTTATTGTAAATCAAAATATCACACCTAAATAAATGAAGACATTCACCACGTTTACAGATTGGAAGGTTTGATAGTGTTAACATGTCAGTTCTCTCCCAATTCATCTAAAGATTCAACAAAATTCCAATCAAAATACCAGCAGTTCTTTTGTAGACATCAACAATCTGATTCTAAAATTTATACTGAAAGGCCAAGTAACTAGAATAGCCAAAACAGTTTTTTGGGAAGAAAAAACAAGTGTTAGAAGGCTCACCATTATCTGATTTCAAGACTTAATATAAAAACTAATCAAGATAGAATGCTATTGATGAAAGATCAGACACAGTCTACAAATGATAAATGCTGGAGAGGGTATGGAGAAAAGGGAACCCTTCTACACTGTTGGTGGGAATGTAAATTGGTACAATCACTATGGAGAACAGTATGGAGGTTCCTTAAAAAACTAAAAATAAAGCTACCATATGATCCAGCAATCCCACTCCTAGGCATATATCTGGAGAAAACCATACTTCAAAAAGATAAATGCACCCCAGTGTTTATTGCAGCACTATTTACAATAGCCAAGACATGGAAACAACCGAATGTCCACCATGGATAAAGAAGATGTGGTACATATATACAATGTAATACTATTCAGCCATTAAAAAGAATGAAATAATGCCATTTGCAGCAACATGGATGGATCTAGAGATTATCATACTAAGTGAAGTCAGAGAAAGACAAATATCATATGTTATCACTTATATGTGGAATCTAAAAAAATGATACAGATGAATTTGTTTACAAAACAGAAAGATTCACAGAGTTAGGAAACAAACTTATGGTTATAAAAAGGGGAAGGGTAGCGGGAGGATAAATTAGGAGGTTGGGATTAACATATACACACTAATATATATAAAATAGATAATCAACAAGGACCTACAGTATAGCACAGGGAACTACTCAATACTCTGTAATAACCTGTATGTGAAAAGAGTCTGAAAAAGAATAGATATGTGTATACGTATAACTAAATCACTTTGCTGTACACCTGAAACTAACACAACATTGGAAATCAACTATACTCCAATATAAAATAAAATTTAAAAAAACAAATCAATGGAACAAAATAGAGTCCAGAAACTGACCCTCACAAGTGCAACCAACTGATTTTTGCGAAGTTGCAGAAGCATTCAATTGAGGATAGACAGTTCTTTCAGCCAATGGTGTTGGAACAATTGGACATCAATATGCTAAAAAATAAACCTTGACCTAATCCTCACACCTTGTGGAAAAAGTAACTCAAACTGGATCATAAGCCTATAGGTAAAACTTAGACCTATACCACTTATAGAAGAAAACATAAGAAAAATATCTTCATGAGTTTGGATTAAACAAAGAGTTTTTAGATATGACACCAGAAGAGCAATTCATAAAAGAACAAATTGAGCCACCATCATCTCTCTTTTCTCATATAAACTCCTAAAAAGTCTGAATTCGTTTCTACTTCTTCACCTATCATTTATCAATAGAGCTAATGCAGTCAGCTTTCTGCCTTTATTTCCTACTGAAAACTCTCTCATTGTGTTCTACAAAACCTACTAATTATCAAATATGACTGGACATTTTCAGTTCTTATCCAGTTGGGCTTCTTTGCTGCATTTGAGATGTTGATAATTCCCTCCCTGAAATTCCTTTCTTGTTGATACTATTCCTCTTAGCAGTTTCTCTGTTCTCCCCTCGGGTGTACTCTCATGGTTTCAGCTGCCAAAATGTGATGGAGGGATACTTACATATTTAACGCTCTGATCTATAGTTCCAATCAGATGGCCAAGCATTATCTCAACAGCATGTCTGTTTACATTCTTCTTATCCTTTCACCAAACCACCTCCCCTTTTTTTCATTCTGTAACTCCTTTGCCAGTAGTATGATCACTTATTTGTCCCAGTTAGGAACTTGGGAGTCTCTTCCTCACAGCTCACATTCCATCAATCACCAAACCCTGCTAAATATTTTTGGAACTCATCCCCTATTTTCCAAGTTCAAGGCCTCACAATCTTTCACCTAGTTATTGTAATACTGTTTTCCCTGTCTTCAATAGTGTACTCCTCAAATCCATCTTCATTCCAATTCAGTTGATCTATGTAAAATGCAAATCTAACCCTGTCATTGCTTTTCTTAAAACTCCTCAAGGGCCCCCTTTGCTTCCAAATTCCATAATATGGAAAATTTGGCCCTCTGTTATCTAGATACTGCTTGCCTTTTCTGCCATCTTCTGCCACTCCCTTCTTCACTATGCTTCAGTGATATCTACATGTTTACATTTCCTCCTACATGCTTTGTTCTTTCTATTCTTTATGTCTTTGCTCAAACCATCCTTTCTGCCTGTTTCCCACTCATCTTTAAGACTCAGTTTAGGAAACCTTCCCTGAACCCTCTCGGCTGAAATAGGTGTCCTCCCCCTGCTGTCCCATAATACCCTGTGGTATAATTCTATCTTTCATTGTAGAAATCTGTTTGGTCAACAAGATTGTGTAGTATTTAAAAACTTGGATTTATCTTTCATTCATCTTTGTATCCATGACATTTAGCATACAACCTGCTATTCAATTAATGTTTATCAAATGAATTGAATGAGCGGTTGATTTTACTTCTGTGCAGCTGATCTCATCAAAGTAACTGACCCCTTAACAACTTTAATTACTTATAATAGCTCTCACTTTTTGGACATTAAGGAGCATAAATCATGGAGTTCTGGTTTTGAATTTAAGCTTGTGAAAAACTATCATTCCAAATGACAATAAGGGCAAGAACGCAAATTAAGAAAGTATTTTCACCTTTTACATTTTTCCATGAGCTTCATTTAGCAGCCTGGTCAAATAACTGCTATTGTTCCATTGGTAATAACACTGTTCTGAAGTGTAGGTGATCCCCTATACACACCAGAATTTATTGAGTGCATTATCTAGGAACTGAGAATAAAAAGATAAACAAGATTAATTCCCAAAGGAGCTCACACTTTCCTGGGAACTAAAGAGAAGTGAGCAAATAATTGGGAAGAGTAGCTTATTTTAGCTGTGGAGTAGGGAGGCAGAGTTGATGAATTTTTCCTTCTGTATGTCTGTTTAGCATCAATCTATTTCTAGTTACAGACTCACCATAACAAATCAATGCATTAGTCAGGAAGAAAACAGCCAGGGATTGTGCATGGCTAATAAAAAACTTTAAGCCGCTACTGGGAAAACAAAAGCGCGCACACACACACACACACACCCAAAACAAAAACAGAAGACAACAATAAAAAAAAATAACCAAACCCCAAAACAATCTTAAAGCTCATGTCTTAACAGATAGTGAGTCAGTAACATCACCTTTCTAGATGAAGGACAGTTCCTGATTCATCAGTGATTGTAGTGGTGAAGTACTTGTTTTACTAATAAAGGCCCTGAATTAAACTACTAATATTAGAGTGTCTGGTTTGGACTTTTTTGGGGCATGAGTTATTTCACAGGGTTGAAATAGTCATCATCATAAACTCTATGTGAAAGAAATACAGAAGATGGATAATTGTTCCACTCTTTTTCTAAAAGACAATTATTCATCTCTGTCACCAGGCATCACATTTCTCTTTGAATTAGGTCAAGTCGTCTCTTCAGAACAACCTAAACACACGTTTATTCATTTTGCCAATAAACTTGCAGAATGGTTGCATAACTTTTCATTTTCTATTCCTCTGTTTTAATTTGAAGAAAAGAAAATTATTATATACCAGACAGTTGTTTTCTGTTAAAAAGTATTTCTTTAAACAATATCATTTATGCAAAGTCAAGCAATCTGGCTTTATCAAACAGGCAATTTGATTTGCTATGTGATATTATGTTACTAGGTCAAGCAACCAACTTGGACTTTTTCCTTAGTAAGTCCCAAATTAAACTACCAGGATTCTTTAAAAACCTACCTCTTTTCTATATATGCTGTGCATACTAAAATTTTTATGAAATCTCTTTTAAAAAGGGTATTTTTAGGAAAAAGAAGAAAGTTTAGTTCTGGTAACCACCCTAACCCTAACCCTAACCCTACCTCCTATGTGTAAAGGTTAGCATTTAAATCCCTGATTGATGCCCAAGTCCAAATACCAATGCCAGTATATCAGAGTGTGACATATTTCCCCCTTGTGTCTCCTCACCACTCACCTAACACCTTTCTACCATCATTCAGTAGTTCTTGAAGGATTCAGTTCTGGGCATTACCACATGAAAGTCGACATGCAATATCTATAGTGAATTGTTTATTAAAGAAATCAACAAAATTGATACATAACTTGGAAGGAGGAAAAATTACAATGCAAAGCTTTAGTCAGAACAACTGAGGCCTGAAAAAGATAGGTGAGAATGGGTCCTATGGGGAAAAGAGAAACTATGCTAGGTGTTCAAACGAGGGATTTAGAGAAATGGAAACCTAGATGTCAGAAGGCTGAAAGAGCACGAGAAGATGAAATAATCATTCAGATAATAGTAACTCTTTCTAATTAAAATAATAGAGGAAAGAAAAACAAAAGATAAAATAGTTAATATATTCATAACAACCAAGAAAGTAATATGCATAGCAACTATGTTTTTATTTCTGTAACTAGTCAGAAGGTCATAGTTGATATTTATAACTTCTTTCTTCCACTACTCTTTTCATGTTTGCTTTACTGTGAAACAGAAAATCAGTTGATTGGGTCTTTACATGGTAAGGTAATCCCAAACTTTATTTCTGAAGGGTCTGAGTTCTTATTGGTCCTTTCTTAATTGGGTTGCTCTACGTTTCCATTAACTTTTACTGTTGGACGTGGAAATATGAATTGGTACCTCAGAGAATCCTTTGAATTATAGACATTGTCCCCTGTTTTGTAGAAATGTCCTTTGGTAATACAGATTGATCACCCTAGCCCTTATTTGTCTTTGGTTCAGTGGTATGAGGACCCCCAAAAGACCAGGTGGTGGTCTCAGCTTCCAATTAAATGGAAACATTGTCCTCTCAAGTAGACAGTAGAACCCTAAATTGTGTTATTAGACATAAGAGTAGCAGGAACCACTCTCATTGCCACCTCTTATAATTCCAGGATTCCTATATTCTGAATCTATGGGAGAAAGATCATCATATATTTGTGGTTGGTTCAAAGCATGTTCCACATCCCGTAGAATACTAATAACTCACCAGGTATTTTTTTTTAACTACAACTGTAACTCCCAACTGCTGCTGTAGTCTTCAGTTGGCCTTTGCAGACAGGCAAGGTGTATTAGTTTTCTTTTGCTGCATAACAAGTGATTACATACTTACTGGCTTAAAACAACACCCATCTGTTAGCTCAGTTTTGTAAGTCAGAAAGCTGGCAGAATGTGGTTGAGTTCTCTGCTAATGGTGTTGCTGAAGCTGAAGTCAAGGTGTTGCTGGACTGAGTTCTCATCTGGAGGCCCTGGGGGGAAATTCTACTTCCAAGTCCATTCTTTTTGTTGGCAGAATTCACTTCTTTGCAGCTATAGGATGGAGACCCCTGTTTACTTGCTGGCTATCAGCCAGAGCCAGTTCTCAGCTCCTAGAGGCTGCCTGCATTCCTTACTGTGTGGTTCCCTACATCTTCAAGTTAGCAAGGACGTGTTAACTTCTTCTCATGCTGTGATTCTCCCACTGACTTCCTCTCTTGTGACCAGTAGTAGAAAACCCTCTTATTTATTTTTATTTATTTTTTGGCTATGCTGCACAGCTTGGGGGATCTTAGTACCCCCACCAGGGATCAAACCTATGCCCCCTGCAATGGAAGCGCAGAGTCTTAACCACTGGATTGCCAGGGAAGTCCCGAAACCCTCTGTTTTAAAAGGCTCTTGTAATTAGGTCAGGCCCACTCTGGTAGTCTCTTTTTCTTAAAACCAACAGTGCCATATACCATAACCTAATCAGAGGAGTAAAATTCACTATATTCACAATCCTGGAGATTATACAGGGTATATATCCCAGGAGTTGGAGGATATTGGGGGGTCATCCTAGAATTCTGCCTACCACAGAAGCAAATCCATATCGAGAATGTCTATTCCATTAAGGAAAATTGCTGCTGTTTTCATGATAGAAAGTGTCTCATATAATCAACTGGCTTGGTGGCCCAGCTGAGGAATGGTGCCATGTTGGGAGCTCCTGTTGTTCAGACTTCTGGATGGGGTGACCTATGGATGGTGTTTGGACTTCTGGTGACAGATGCCCAGAGCTAGTGCTCAGCTGGCATGGGGAATCTGGGAAATGTAGTTTAAAGATTCCATGCCCTACCATCACAAAACAAAATATACAAGAATAAATTTGGGACTGAAAGACAATGGCCATCATGATTATGGATGTCTCCTTTTAATAAGGGAACAAAAGCATAGACTCTTCTCCATATTTTCCAGAGAGGATTTATGACGCAGCATAATGCCCCTCCAGCATCACTCAACCATTGTATGCCACCTAATGTGTTACTTTATTGTGAAGCTTCTGCTCTTATTCTTTCTCCCTGGCTCAGCTTAAATTCTCCTTAGCCATTTTCCTCTAACTACTACCTAAGTCTTCAACCTGGTAAACAGTTTTTACCTTTCCTTTATAAATGATCACCTTCTTCCTATGTGGCATTCATACCTAAAAAATGATGTGACTACAAATGAGTGATATTTCCAAATAACAACATACAAATGGATGATACATACATACAAATGGGTGGTATTTCCAAATAACTCAAGGTTTTTTTCCCTAAATATTTCTTTTTGCTCCATGGCTCTCCAAATTAAATCAGTGATATTTATATACCGTCAGTAGAGGTTTTTATATAGCTGAATTAAAGTTCCAGATTGATTTATTTATCATTCAGGGTAGTCTACAATAGCAAAAAAAAAAAAAAAAGAGAAAAAAAAAACAAACCTCAAATCTCAGTGGCTTAATCCAGAAAAGCTTTATTTCTTGTTCATACTAGATGTCAAAGATGAACAGGTGGGGAGAGGGAGCTCTGTTTCTTTATTGCAATCAATGACCCAGGTTGATGGAGGTTCCATTTCAGCACATGCTTCTATAATTAGGGCTATTGAAATGGGATGCAGTAAAATGCACACTGGCTTTTACTTCTGCCCAGAAGTGACATGTTACTTCCTCTTGCATTTCTTTCCTTTTTTAAAATTAATTTTTATTGGCATATAGTTGATTTACAATGTTGTGTTAGTTTCTGCTGTACAGCAAAGTGAATCAGTTATATATAACATATATCCACTTTTTTTTTAGATTCTATTCCCATTAGGTCATTACAGAGCATTGAGTAGAGTTCCCTGTGCTATACAGTAGGTTCTTATTAATTATCTATTTTATATATAGTAGTGTGTGTATGTCAATCCCAATCTCCCAATTTATTCCTCCCCTCTATTTCCTTCTTGGTAACCATAAGTTTGTTTTTTACATCTGTGGCTGCATTTCTGTTTTGTAAATAGGTTCATATGTACCCTTTTTTTAGATTCCACATATAAGCGGCACCATATGGTGTTTGTCTTTCTCCAACCCTTCACTAGCCACTCAATTTTTTTCCTGAGATAATCAGCATTATTAGTTATTTGTTTCCTTTCAGAGAAATGCATGTACAAGCATACAGGTGTAAAAATACATCACAGAATTTCAAAGATAAGCCTCAGGAACAATAAATATTATATTACAGCATCATTTCTAATCTGTCTTTTATTACTCAATTGCATTTAGAACATTCCTTCCATTAAACTATTATCTCCTCAGAGAGGAGCCTTACTCATCTATCTTTAATGTTACTTAACATATATTTTTGCCATTATAGAAATATATTCAACTAATATTAGGGGAATTTAGACAAAACAACTTATTGTCCACCGATTTTGAGGAGGTCAAATCATTTAAGATAGTGGCTAGATATTTGTCCAGTCCATGGTAGATATAATGATGATACAAGACTGCATATATAATTGGCACCTGTTTCCTTGTCTATGTTCCCACTACTGTCCTATTTCAGGTCCTTATTACCCTAACAGGCCACCTTCTCTCCATCCCCTACCTCTCTCATAAATTCCCTGTATAGTGCTGCCAGGTTATCCTCCTAAATCCACAGCTTTAATCATCTCACTTTATAAACCTGTTCCTAAATTCCAGTTTTGCACTTAAGGGGGTAAAGACATATGAAAATATATCTTCCTGTTGTTTTGAAGGTTCCTATCACTGAGATTATCTGACAGTTAGAAATGCCTTTAAAATAACTATTGTATAGAGAAAATAGAAGCAAATGTCTGTCAACAGTAGAAAGGACAAATAAATTTTGGTACATTTATAACTGGAATACTATATAGTAACAAGAATGAACCAGTTATTTTTACAGCCAACATGGGTGAATCTCACAAACTACCCAGCAAATACTATAGCATTACCAATACCTTAGAGCAGCAGTCCCCAACCTTTTTGCACCAGGGACCAGTTTCGTGGAAGACAGTTTTTCCACGGATGGGGGTGGGGTGGGGTGGGGTGCGATGAGGCGGGTAGAGGATGGTTTAGGCGGCAATATGAGCAAACGGCAGATGAAGCTTTGCTCGCTCACCCGCCACTCACCTGCTGCTGTGCGGCCTGTTCCTAACAGGCCACAGACTGGTACTGGTCCACAGCCGGGGGGTTGGGGACCCCTGCCTTAGAGGCCCAGTAATTCATGAAGAACTAGTCTTTTGATTTCTGCTTTTTGAATGTTGAAGAATACTCTTATTCAATACTTCCCTTACATACAACCATTTGTTTTGGAGGGATTAAAAGAGTGCTTCACTGTTGTCTCCAGAACTTTCTCCAAGTCTCTTACTCTCTTTCTATAAAATTTGATGCTGATTCTTTTGGTGTTCATGCATGAATAGGCAGTCTCAGCTACATTCCAACTGCTACCTGGTTGACAGTAATTGTAATATATTTTGATTATGAGATTCACTTCAATTACAGAGATGTAAAGTGTAAAAAAATGTGTGCTTTGGAATTGATGAGATTGATAGTGGGTTTTTTCCTTGAAACTTAGTGTGTGAGAATTCTTTGAGCCTGGGTTGGTGTTGCGTTTCTGTAGTGAGGCATTACCATTTGCCTGGGGGCAGTTTCAACTTTGAACTCTTGATACTTTACATCATATTCTTTGCTCAAGATATTTTTTGGTCATGCAGGTAATATGAACTTGGACAAATTCCTGGGTTAACTAGCTTGTCATTATGAATGAATTCTCAGGGGAGATATTTTTTTCCATTCCACCCAGTGTCAAGGTTAAGATCAGCATTTTGTTGTTGTTGTTGCTGTCCCTTCTACATGTAGTTTTTTTAGTTTAGTTTTGATCTGATTTTTCTTTCTAATTTACCTTTACACCTTTGGGTCCCATTTTTATGAGGGGTTTCTTGGTATCTGGGCATCTGGACTTTATCTCCTGTCCCCCTTCCATGTCCATGCAACTGTCAAGGCAAAAGGCTAAATTCTCAAGATGAGGCTGACTTTGATGTTAACTTAAATCCAAGGTTTCACTTCATTTTACTTCTACAGAATTATTCCTTTTGTATCAGCTAATCAGTGCATTTAAAAAGTTGGTTTTTTTAGTTGAGAGGTGGATCAGGGTAACTAGTCTGCCATTTGACTATCCTGGAAACTCATTCATTGATTCATTCAGGATAATAGCTTTAGGATGAAAACAAAGTGTCATAATATGATTGCAGCAATGAAGTTTTAACTATTTTGAGCAATAACTGTTCTATATATTTCTTTAATTTTGGGAACTACCTTAGCATAGTCCTTATCTTAAGTTCTAGCTTAGATATCAAAGTCATTCGTGGAAATGGAAAATGTTGAGATAGAAAATCTCAAAATTATTGTTTTAAGTTTTCAGAATTAGGAAGATTGCCCAAGCCTTTATTCTTAAATCATCTGTCTGGTTTTCGCAACTAAGATTTAGAATCAGTGAAAATTTTCTGAGCCAGAAGAGATGCTCAGTATTATCACAATTGTTGTTTGTATTAGTTATTTTTTATTTAAACTCTTTTGGTTGATGGTTTTCACTAAATAAGATGACCTACTGCCCATCACAAAATTGGCACATCTCTCAGTGTACCTTAGTTCCACCTAAAGTCAGTTATATTAAGGTTTATTCTATTACATTATTGTTTGAACGTATAAAATATAAAACTGTGCAGTCACAAATTAAAATAGTAAAGCAGCATAGCTGTGAAATTTGAGATATTGACAGGGACACACCAATCTGGGTTGTAGCAATTAGACATGTAGAAAAGTTTTTGCTTTCTGGCTTGCTTGATTGATTGGCTAGGTATAGAATTCTAGGCTGGACTGATTATTTTGAATATGTGTAAGAAAAACAGTGAATTTTAGACTACATATCCAGTGAAAAATGCAGTTACCCAGGAGTACAAATATTATATTTCTAAGGGGTCAATATGCTTACTTTGGGGCACACTGATGGCTAAACTAAACAGTTAAAGTAAAGAAAATTTGTAGCCGTGTTTGCTGATTCATGGTATGCTTTTTGTATAAGTGAATATGTTGGTTAAGGGGACAGAGCTGTGAATAGCAGATTAGGCTAGATTAGGTTAAATCCTTTTGTTAGCTGCTCTTCTTTTACTATACTCATCAAGCTTATAATAATGTATTATCACTTTTTCTATTAGACTGTAAAGCCTTTGAGGGGAGAGCATTTGGCTATTGTTTCCTTCTGTAGCTTACTGGTTGTCACATTGTTATGTTTTGAGTACACAAACGTAATACATACATTTATTTATTTATTTATATGTTTACAATTCAGTTGTTACAGCTGAGAATTTAAAGACATTCTTCATAGACATTGGGTGGACAAAGAACTGTTTATCAAGCATCCCTCCCCCCTCTTCAAATACTGTCCCCCCAACACACACTTGAAAACAGTGAGCATGATCATCATTCAGTTAAAAGGGCAAGACAAAATACCCAGTTCTGAATTTTCAGTGCTAGGCATTGAATTAGCAGTACCAAAGGAATATCCTCAGTTCTGACAGTGGAGGATTCAATGTTTCATATCAGCAAAGCAGAAGGTAACTCTAAGCACAAACTAATTTTCATTTCCAATCCCCTGGTCACTAATCATAGAATAAAACATTTGAAGAACATACATTTGACACCAAAGTGAATTCTGTTTGGTTGAAAAGGTAACTCCTCTATTAGGCAAAACTTATACTCAGTTTGGTCTAAAGTAAATTTAAGAAAATTAACAGATCTGTAAATCTTCTCTCTTTTTTCAAACACATCAGATAACCATCAGCTTCATATTTTTTTCCCTTGGAGATCTCCTTCCTGGAAACCACTGTCCCCCTCTTCCTGATTTTTTTTTTTTTTGGGTTTGCTGTCCAGTCTTCTCTTGAAACTTCCCTTTACCATCATCCTGGGAATTTCCTTCATCCCTTTCCTGTGTGGAGTAATTTCTCTGTTGGAATCCATGTCTTCTTCGTTCTTGGTTTATTCCTCTTTTGGTGGTGCACATCCTCTAGTAGCTTTCGGAAAAAGGGAACATGAGAGATAAATTTTAAAAATTCTTACCTGTCTGAAAATATCTTTATACAACTGTCATATTAGATTGGCTGTATATAGAAATCTAGATTGGAAATAACTTTCCCTCAGAATTTTGAAGGTGATGTTTTCTTCTAGCTTCCAGTGTTGTTTTAAGAAGCGCAATGCCATTCTAATTTCCAATCTTTTATAAGTGCACTGTATTTTCTCTCTGGAAGCTTTTGGAATCATCCTTTTATTCTCAGTGTTCTAAAGTTTCACTATAACATGCTTTGATACAGACCTCTTATTCATTGTGTTGAACACTTGTTTGGTCCATGAAGAAACCTGTGTCTTTTGTTTTATTTTTAAAAAATATTTATTTATTTAGTTGCAGGATCTTTAGTTGCAGCATACAGGATCTTTAGTTGAGGCATGCAGGATCTTTAGTTGAGCCATATGAGATCTAGTTCCCTGACCAGGGACTGAACCTGGGCACCCTGCATTGGGAGCACAGAATCCTAGCCCCTGGACCACCAAGGAAGTCCTGAAACTTGTGTTTTTCAATTGTGGGAAATTTTCTTGTATTATTTCTTTGATCATTTCTTTCTCCTCTGTTTTCTTTCCTCTTTCTTTTTGGATCTCCTAATTCTCAGTTAATACACATATAGCATGGAGTCTAATTTTCTTGTATTTTCTATGGTCTCTTTATTTTTTATATTTTTCCCATAATTTTCTCAACTCTATTTTCTAATCCTTCTATTCATGTTTTTTATTCAGTAAATAGGATTTTTATCCATGAATTCCAAAGTTAACCTTCAACATTGTTAGTAATGATAATTTTATTGTTAAGATATAGTAACTCAGTCAGATACTTTGTATTTTACTTTCTACTCTTTCTGATTACAAAGTCAGTACAGGCTAGATTAAAAACAACGACAACAACAACAACAAAACTCAAAGAACACCAGGTATATAAATAGTAGAAACTGAGAATCTCTTATAATCCTATTAACTAGTAAGAAACCCTTTTAGTAGTTTTCTATGGAAATTTTAATGTGTGTGTAGTCATACCATGGGTACTATTTTGTAACTCAAGAACAATATGCTTGGACATTTTCAAAGTCTCTGTTTTTAAAATGCACAATATTTCATTTTATGGATGTACCATTATTTATTTAACTATTCCTTTATTGAAGGTTATTTGAGATTTTTGTAAATATTTTGCTTATACAAAAATTTTGCAGTGAAAATCCATGTACATGTATGTCTGTACATTTGTATGATTGTGTCTGTGAGATAATTTCCTAGAATTGCCATAACTAGGGTCAATAGATAAAGTTCTTAAGTTTATAGCATACATTTAATAACAATTTAATAGTCACTTTGCTGCTTTAATTGGTATTGAAGGTGTCACAAGAATTGCTTTTTTTTCTATAATCAGCATTGTACTTATTCCTGATTTCTTACTAAACAACAAGCGGTTACAATAATTATCATTTTAATTGGTTATGAATCGGTTGCAGAATCTGCAGAATGTGTATAAATAAAGGTAAATGACCAGCTCATTATCCTAATGGCATAACTTTATTATCAAATATGTGAAGAATACATATCCCCATTTAGATGCTTCATCAGCCTAGAAATAAGATAGAATGACTTGGCAAGAGAATGGGAGTAAGAATTGCCTATTTCCCAGGTTACTACCAAGGAAGGATGTGTCAGAAGTTATGGATCATTTCTGTGCAGATATGTAGAAAGTTTGCTTTTTCCAGTGTGTTAAGGCAGCACTCACAGACCAAAGGTTGTTCTTGATTACAGAAAGGATCCTGGTCTATCTCAGTGCTTTTCAGCTAGGCAACATCCTACACTCATGCTGGGAACTCCAGTCCCTGCTAATCTATCTTTCCATTTCTAAAATATGTGTAAAGTACTAAAGTACTTATAGGTATTGAGAAATAACTAATGAACATGATTGCCCCAAATGCTGAAAGTATAAATGGCTATAGAAAGCTAAATAAATTTATAAATAAATAATAAATTTCTGCTGAATGAATCTTTGTTCTCTTTAGAATGTGTAAAGCAATTATTTAAAAATATATTTTTCTTCAATACTTAGTGTATTGTAGCCTTCAACAAATATTAAGCACTAATAGTCACTGTTATACATTTGTTGTGGCATTTGGAAACATGTTTGAGAATAATTAAGCTTGAAAAATTAAAGAAAACTTTAAGAATCCTATTTAATATCACTCGAGTTAGATATAGTAGGTAGAAACTTTGGAAGTGAAATCATAAGAGATGGTAATGGCAGAAAATGTAATAACACAAAGCTTATTAATTACAATCTCAGTGGATTAATGGGGGAAACTAGGGTTGTTTGGGAGCATATTTCTTACATTTCTAGAATGATGACCTAAAAACATCCAATGTTCCGTCTTACCTCTGCCAGAGGAAAGGTGATACAGGTTTTTGGACCTTGGAAATGAGCCCTTTGGCTATTTTTTGGCCTGATCATTTTGTTCAACTAGAAGAAATGACCCAAATCGTATTTATCCCATGGTTGTTCATTACTCTTATATAATGTTCTAAAAAAATCTCCTCTTTACTCATTCCTAAACGTTACCTTTTTTTGTCTTTCTCTAGAAGTCAGAGACCCAAGTTTAGGCTCTGCTTTGCTATTGACTTACGCTATTAGTCAGTTTGACTGTCAAGGCATTACTGCCCTTGTGGCTATAATACAATAAAATATTTAAACAAAATAATCACTGTGGTCTCTTCCAGTTTTATATTTTGAGAGTATAAAAAGGTCAGTTCCTCCATAGTCCTTCAATGGCTTTCTACTGTACTAACAATAAAATCAAAACCTCCTTCCATGGTCTCTAAGATCTTGCATGATCAGCCTTACCTTCATTCTCTTACTTCCATCTCAAGCTGCAATCCTGTGCTCACTATTAGCCAGCCACATCAACTTGCTATCCTTTTAGGGAATCAGCTCAGATATTACCTTTTCAGAAAAATGTTCCTTGACCTATTTATTTAACTTAAGCCACCTCATATAAGTTACTCAGGCATTATCATATTAACATTTTAGTCTCCCTCAAACTTTTTATCAAGACCAGTTATTATCTTTGTTTCTTCTCATGCCAGATTAGGATATTAGCTCCATGGGGATGGTGCCTGGTTTATTTTATTTATTCTTGTATTTCAGTGCCAGCACAGTTCCTGGCACACAAAATACTTGCCAAATACTTATTGTTGGAAAGAGACTGACAGGGGTAAAAATGATATATGAA
Organism: Hippopotamus amphibius kiboko; assembly: GCF_030028045.1. Taxonomy (NCBI): domain Eukaryota; kingdom Metazoa; phylum Chordata; class Mammalia; order Artiodactyla; family Hippopotamidae; genus Hippopotamus; species Hippopotamus amphibius. Next base: position 118,603,403 of record NC_080203.1, read on the forward strand.
CCAAGAAGCAGGGGCCAAAAGAAGTCCTATGGTATACTGTGGAGTTTACAATTGTCAATGAAACCCTGTAGTCTACTTATAACAACCACACAGCCAAACAGTCAATCTAAATTGATGTTCTGGATAGCTCTGGTATAAGTCATAGGAGAAACTGCAACTTTTGATGGCTTTTTCTCAGGAAGATAGCCCTGTTGAGAGGATTGAGAGTGCCTTTGTGTACTTACAGGTCCCCATTGTTCTCTAACCATGGCTTTCTTCTTTACCTCTTCTCAGAATGGGCTCCAGAGAGAATAATATTAGGAAATCTAAGCTGAAATGGACCCTAGAGCAATTTCAGGCAAGACGGAGTCAGGGTGAGGTTTGGATGATATAAAACATTTTATTACTTAGCTTTTTGTTGTTGTTGTTACAATGGTGCAAGTGTATAAGGTGGAGAAAGCATACTGGAAAAAATCCAGAATTTAGGATTTAATCAAGTGTCTACCTGATTTAACCAAAATCCTAGAAACAGGTTAGTAACTTTTTTTTTTCAAATGTAATAAAAGCAACTTAATTTGCAGAGAAAGAACATGTATATTAGGATCTCAGCAGCCCAAGTTTAGGCTCTGCTCTGCTGTTGACTTACTCTATTAGTCATTTCAAATCTTTAGGTCTTAGCATCTATCTATCTATAATAAAATAAATAAAATGATCACTATGGTCTCTTCTAGCTTAATATTTGGTGATTTTATGATTTGGACCAAGTAGTAATATGTGGACCATGATCTTTGCCTTTTGAAAATTTGTCCCTTCAAACTCTATTTTGGAATGAGAAGTTGTAATGTCAGACTTAGAATAGAACTGAGTATTCAGGAAAAAATTAGAGGCAATACTGTACATATCCTTTATAGCAGGGTTGCCCAACCCCCGGCTGTGGACCGGTACCAGTCAGCAGCCTGTTAGGAACCGGGCTACACAGCAGGAGGTGAGTAGCAGGCGAGTGAGTGAAGCTTCATCTGCCGCTCCCCATCACTCACATTACTGCCTGAACCATCCCCCCCCAACCCCCCCCCCCGCCAGTCCATGGAAAAGTTGTCTTCTATGAAGCAGTCCCTGGTGCCAAAAAGATTGGGGACCACTGCTTTATAGTGCTTAACAAGTAGCAGGCACCAATTCTTTAGATGCCCTAATTAGATCAGGCTCAAGCTAAGGCCTATTTGACCATATCCAACCTGTCATGATAGAACAACTTTTGTTAAGTAGATTTTCCCCTGAAAGCATACCTACCACATTTACAATATGTAACTAAGATAAGGATAATGTCCCATTTATTGGAATGAGAACTAAATGGCCACTGGAGATGACTGAATTAATTGATCTTCAGGGAGAAGTTCTTTTTCCTTTTCCCCTAGATATCCAACAGGAAGTGTTTCATTTTAGTATTGGCTTTGTCACTATCTACAGTTATGTGGATAAATATGATTGACTGTTATGAAAATCACATCACAGCTATTTTTTCCTACTTTGAATAAAGTGACCTTTCTCATTCACATTCACCTGCTGTCTTCCATGTGTCACAAAGGAGTCAACCACCATGTGAGAAATGAGTCATCTATCTAAAGAAAATGCAGCCTGCTAAGATCCATTCTTCTTTTACTTAATTCACATTAGCTTGGAAGTTCAACTATAGTGACTAGGTGGGATTGTTTACTTAGGCAACATATGCAGATGAATCTTATTTATAATGCTTTATATAAATAATGGTCACATTAACCAAGAAGCATCACAAAATTTGAATTGCTTTGTGTTATGCCTGGGATGAATATCATACTCACCTCATGCTTATTCACAGTGTGAGGAATCATGCTGTGGTAGCAGTTGGAAGATAGAGGCAGCATAGATAGAGGCATCAAAAAATAATCCCTAAACTACAAGGAGGAAGCAATTGCTTGAGAAGAGACTCTAGATGAGCCCCAAAACTAAATCAGTCCTGAGAATATAAGATATACAAATATGATATAGTTACACAGTAATTAAAGTTTTTTCATATTTATTCTCTCATTTGTATCTTATTAGCTGGTAAGTTAACAGGGCAGGCATTATAATTATGTTATTTAAGAGGTGAAACTAGTGTCTTGCCCTTAGTGATTAGTAAAAGTAAGGGCACGCTTCACTTGGGCATTTACTGCTAATTTATTTTCTGTATGTTTGGGTAGAAGTATGATGACCAAAAGCAAATAAATTTTGACAATTGCCAGGTGACATGTCATTATAAAAGTAGATTCTGCTCTTTTGGTATTCTAATTGATTACACATAGTATTAGGAATTTGTGTTGGGTATATAAATGCCTTATTATAAGAATGAAAAATAGCTTTATGAAAGTTGTTTAATACCATATTTTATCAGCCATAAAAATGAATGAAGTTGAGTTATTTGTAGTGAGATGGATGGACCTAGAGACTGTCATACAGAGTGAAGTAAGTCGGAAAGAGAAAAACAAATACCATATGCTAACACACATATATGGAATCTAAAAAAATGGTACTGATGAATTCAGTGGCAGAGGAAGAATAAAGACGCAGATGTAGAGAACAGACTTGAGGACACGGCGAGGGGGGCGGGAAAGAGAAGCTGGGACAAAGTGAAAGAATAGTATTGACATATATACATTACCAAATGTAAAACAGATAGCTAGTGGGAAGCAACTGCATAACACAGGGAGATCAACTCCATGATTGGTGATGACCTAGAGGGGTGAGATAGGGAGGGTGGGAGGGAGGCTCAAGAGGGAGGGGATATGGGGATATATGTATCAATACAGCTGATTCACTTTGTTGTACAGCAGAAACTAGCACAACAGTGTAAAACTATCATACTCCAATAAAGATCGAAAGAAAAAAATACTATATTTTATTGGTTTTCAAGCACAGATTTGACATCTATATACCTTGATTTAAAATTTATATTTTATTTTGTATTCAGCTCATACCCAATTAAGTTTAAAATGAATGCAAGCATAGTACAGGGTATAAGTTATTTAAAAGTAAACCATTTATCATTAAAGTGAAATCAGGTCATGGAATTTATGGTAGCTGATAGTTCAATGATATGGTGCAATGACATTTGCACTTCCATCATCCATGCCTATTCCCATGTGCTAGCTGCTATTATATTCCACAGTAAAGGGCATAGTTTTAAACTTCCTTTACTTTCAGAAGACATACTTTTCTTGCAGTTCAGTTTATGAACAAAAATGATCAATATTTATTATTGCAGTGAAATCAATACTCTGATTTATTTGCCCAAAGTTAATTAGGACCAACTCTTTGTATTCTGCTAATAAAAAAACTCACTTTTTTAAATTCAGGAGAAACATTAGCACATTCCTTTTATCATTCTTAAGCAGCTCTCTGGCATAATAATGATATTTTAAACTGAATCGAAAGCTCATAGAGTATTAAAAACTTACATTTGTTAGTATTTCTTATATTTTAATGAAATAGTGACAATGACAGTCATTCACATTTAACATTCATTAAGTCTCTTAGGCCTTATACTGTGTGGAGAAATAATTATCATCAAAACATTGTCTCTTACTCAATATGAAAAACATTCTAATTCAGATTTAATCAAACCAGTATCAAGAATGCTAAGGGAATGAGATATATCTCTTTTGAGAAGACAGTAGAAACTTCCTCTTCGCTGTGGCCAGGATGCTCCATTCAGAGATGGTCCAAGAGACTCAAGAGAATACTCAAGAAAACATATGGTTTTAGCAGCTTAATGAGAGAGCAGAGCCTTTACTTAGGAACTGTAATTATAAAGACCTATAATCATTGTGCTAAATCAGGATGGGGAATTCTCAGCACCTCACAGTAATTATCTTAGGGGTATGAAAGAACTAAGAACACCTGGAGGCTCTGAGAAGGTACACGACCTGAGGCAGGGTCAGCTTCATGAGCATGTGATCTGTGCAGTTGCACAGGGCCAAAGGCTCAGAAGGGCCCTGCACTTAGTTTAATGCTCTACTTTTGCTTTCTTAAAATGCCTAATAATTTTTGAGCAAGAGGCTCCGTGTTTTCCTTTTTCTTTGGGTCCTACAAATACGTAGCCAGTTCTAACCTGAGACCACCTGAGAAGAGCAACTTTTGGATGAGGTAGCTGGTTAGTGAGAAAGACCCATGCTAGCAGCTTTGCCAGTGGGGTACATCAAGAAAACTATACAGTAGAGAACAGTGCAGACTGGGCCCTCCACTCAAGGGGGTACTGATTTAAAGAATAATGAATATTTTGGAGGACTTGTGAGGAGGAAAGGCTAAAGGATGGAGATGGATGCTTCTTTCCCTTTGGTACCTTGTATCCTACATAATTTAAAGTGGATTTCCCAACTGGCTTTCTAGATCAGCGTTCTCCAAACATTTCTAAATGCTCACTCCTATCGTTATAAAAATGTGTAAACATGCATCTCCCAATGCAGGTTTACTAGTTTAAAACTTACATGTCACATTACTATAAAACCATGTTGTATGTTAACATTATCAAATAAAAATATAGTGTGAGCCACAAATGAAAGCCACATATATAATTTAAAATTTTCTAGGAGCCAAATGAAAAAATAAAAAGAAACAAGGAATTAATTTTAATAATGTATTTTAATTAAGTCAGTGTACAAAAATATTATCATTTTAACATGACATCAATATAAAACTTATGAGATATTTTGCATTTTTAATACCTTAATACTTTATGTATTTTAAAACATAAAATGTAAATTAAAAAAGTATGAGAATAAAAAATATTATAATAGGAAATTCCAAGTTCTAGAATTTTTTCCCATATCCTAGTGATGGTCTTGCGAATGCCTTGGTGTGTGTGAATCCCACCTTGACAACAGGCTGTCTAGAATCATGATTGGATTCACCAAGTTTCTAGGTATGACAATTCTGAAGGATGAAGTTTTTTTATGCCATGGTTGGCATTGATGCAAATATTGCCATTCACATGCACGTGCGCGTGCACACACACACACATTTCTTTGAAAAGAAGGGAACATAGAGGCTATCTCTTGATGAGTGAATTATCAACTTTCATGTTTAAGAAGAGTGTGTGGGATGAGATATATTTTGGCAACCATGTTTAGAAAATAGTCTGCCCCAATTCCTTACCACTGTGTAAAGTGAAGCTCTAGGAAATTGCACTATAGTGATCCCTCCAGCATACTGTTCCATACCTCTGGACACATACATGTTCCTCTTTGGGAAGCTTGGAAAGAAATATGAGAAACTGGAACAGTAGCTAGAATATATCAAGTCATGGAAGACTTTGTGTGTCATGCTTTGGAGCTTGAACTTTATCTCATTGGTGATTTTTCAGCAGGGGAATAGCACAGGCAGAGTTGTGTTTTTAAATAGGTTTCTCTGACTGCAGTGGGAGGATAGATTTGAGAGGCCAAGACAGGGCCAGCAACGGTCTTGCTCACTAAATCTCATCAGATACACATACTTGCTTATTAAGATGTTCTACTTGGAGCACTTGTCAAGTGAAGTTATAAAAATAGTAATGGTTAGAAAAAAGCCCTTGAAGGAGCTTGTAATGAAAATGTTAAATGTTTGAATCTTAATGACTTTAAGCCTATACTTGAGTGTCCAATACTATTTCTTTCCCCATGTTGCCTTTCTGCTTCCCCGCAAATCCAAATACATTTAATTTATCTTAAATCAAAGAGAGATTCTAAGTGAAGACAACTTCAGCTATCTCAATGACATCCACAAAAGAAGTCAAAGGCCTACAGAGTAGGGATAGAGATGGTTGATATCAGGGCTATATTAAGACAATCAAGGAATATTCCACAGACAAATTAATCTATACTTTTCAAAAACATCCATATCACAAAAAATAAAATAGACTAAGGAATCATTTCAGATTAAAAGAGATTAAAGGTACATGATAACTAAATGCAATCCTGGATCGGATCCCAGATTGAAACATTTACTATAAAGGGCATTGTTGGGACCATCGGAGAAATTTGAATGTGGACTATGTATTAAACAGTAGTATTGTATTGCAGGGAAGGAAAACTTTTCCTTTCTTCCCTTCTAAGTTTTTTGGATGGCCTAATAATTAAATTGACATATAACAAATTAACCAGAAGAAAATGTATAATTTCATGTGTATGGGAGCTCACAAAAACATGAGATCAAAGAAGTGACCAAAGCAGGAAGCTTTTATATCTTTTAGACAAAGAAACAATAAATTTGTGAAGAATTGACAAGTTTGGGCATGGAGAAGTAAGTTAGTGAGGAAGTAACAAGGTTTGTTCATACAGCCTTCTTGGCCCTGAAGTCCCTATCTCTGGTCATATGGGTACCTTTTACCCTCCTGGTACAGGAAGGGTACCTTTTGCATGGGAGATTTGTTTTCTGCTTTCAGGGGGAGAAAGGAGGGTCAGAGTGTCCTTCTTGTACCACTTGTTTCTTAACTAGTTTTAATTCAAAATAATCAAAGTGGCGTGTTTTGGGGTGGCGTATTTTGCTCCCCTTCAGTATCAATGTTACATTTCCTGAATTGATAATTGTAATATGTTTATATGAGAGAATATCCTTATTCTTATGAGATGCATGCTGAAATATGGAGGGTCATGATATCTGCAACTTAAACTTACTCTTACATGGCTCACCAAAAAAACATTGGGATATGTTTACACATATATTTATATACTATATAGAAAAAATAAAGTGAATGTGGCAAAAATGTTAGCAGTTGCTAATTTTTGTAAAGAAGTATGGGTATTCATTGTGCTATTTTTATATTTTTTCTGAAGATTTGAATTTTTCAAGCAGATCTATTTTAGAAATGCACAGTTAAATACTTACAAATATAATGATATAATGTCAGATTTGCTGCAGAATAATGATGGGTGGGGAGTGAGAATGGGTGGAAGTATAGATTAAATAATTATCAAGAGTTATAGATTGTTGAAGCTGGGTGATCGGTATGTGGGGGTTCATTACACTATTCTGTCTGCTTTGGTATATGTTTGAAAATTTCTATAATAAAACATTAAAAAGAAGACAACAATTAGAAGTCATAAAGAAAGAAGAGTATGGTGTCCCAACCTCATAAATAAGTAAAAAGAAACAATGCTAATACTAAAGGAAGGAATTCCATCTAAGTTGTAACTTTGCTAATTCTACTTTAATGCTGGGATGGAGAGGTGCAGATATAAAATATTACATTCTTTCACAAAGAGTCTTTGGATACTGCTGTTGTTTTGATTTCCTAGCATATACGGTTGACCTTGAACAATGCAGGGATCAGGAGTGCTAACACATGTGCAGTGGGAAAATCCCATTAAACTTTACAGTCAGCCCTCTGTATCCATAGTTCTGCATCTGCGACTTCAACCAACTACGGATTGTGTAGTACTATAGTACCTATTTACTGAAAACAATCCAGGTATAAGTGGACCTGCACATTTCAAATGTGTGTTATTTAAGGGTCAACTGTACTTAATTTGTTTATCAGATAATTCAGGGTTGGTTGAGGTAGGGAGAGGAATTAAAAAGAAAATTAGGAAACTGCATAAATTCATTTTGGTTAAAAAAATTTATATGATGAAAAGAGAAACTTCCAAAGGGGAGGAGTCTCCATTTTTTCAGACCCTAGATTGTACAAGTGCTGATCTTTACAAAGCTGTGAAGTGAGCTGCTAGAAGTCTAAATATGTGTATGTTTTCCCAGTGGTTTGGAGACTAAGAGGTTTCTAACACAGCTGTTTTCCTTTTATGACTCCTCCTAACCCTCACATATAAATGTTTGTATGCCAAACATTTGTCAGAGACAATTCATATAAAATCCCAAATTCTTGATGAGATGCAAACTCTTGTTTCACACTTACTCTGTTTTTCAAATTTCCCTGGGTGACACTTCTCCAAAACACAGATCTACAGAAAAATGAAAATAATCCTGCCAGAATTATGAGTTCTTATGAGTTCAGTTATGAGGCCCTTTTAACAGTAAACCAAAACACAGATTACTTTGTGTTAGGATTACCAAGGGATTAACACTGGGAAAGGACTTGAGTAGGGGTAAAATCTTGTGAGACCCACTACAGTGAACAGATAAATCTTTTGTTCATCCCATTGCTTAAGAGAAGATTTACACCCACCTTCAAAAGTGAAGTATCTAGACACTGGTATACATTTTCTGTTCACATTAGAGAATTTTATGTGATATTTACAAACCATGAACACTGCAAAGACTGTTGGTATTAGAATAAAACACTTTTTAGGACGTGCACCTCAGGCCTTACCTATAATACACAAAATGTCCACTAAAGTTCAGAGGTGATTTGAAAAAGAATTGATTACAATCAGTGATAAGTTGAGTAGTTACAGTGTAAGTATATATAGAGTACATAAAATCTGCTTGGCTAGTTTTACTGATATTATTTTACAGATTTTCATTTAATAATTAAAATATAGGAGCCATTGAAATCATCAGAGAAAATAAGAATCTCCCCAGAAATATGTTTTTTTAAATTTTAGTGTAGACATATAAACATACATTCAAAATCATCATAGTATGATACATTCTGACCGTACAAATGATATTATGCATTGTGAAATAGAAATTTCATTATTCAATGAAATTTCATTATTCAATTCAATAATTCCATTATCCAAATATAGAAATAAAATTAAAGTTTCTTAAATTTTTTCTTATTGTTAATTATGAAAATAAAGGTATGGCGGGGACTCGAGGGGGGGAGTCAAGGAAGGGAGGGAATAGGGGGATATGTGTATAAAAACAGATGATTGAACCTGATGTACCCCCCCCCAAAAAAATAAAATAAAATAAAATAAAAAAAAAAAGAAAATAAAGGTAATTGCCAAAATGTAGGGAAGATATATCAATGATTTTATATTTCTTAAGAAAGGGGAAATTCCATAAGCATATTAATAAAAAAGCTTTACTATTTTTAGATACAAAGTTGAATTAATAAATTAGAAGGCATTATAGTATTATTCTAACCTATAATAGGTGCCCATTTAGTATGGTAAGTAGTAAAGTAAGTTAAGATGAACATGTAATATTGGTTTCAAATAATTAAATAATGATGTGACATGTATATATGTATAAAGAAAGCAGTTGTAAACAACTGGAATAAACAAATACTTTAATGTTAGTTTTGATAGAGCTTCTTTCAAATTATTCTACTCTTTCTGATCACTCTAGAAAACTCTTATTTTAGATATAGCGGCTTCTATTTCCTTTCTTTTCTTTTGATTCCACATAGTTATTATGTCTGAATAAATTTATAGCTAAAATATATTGAGATATTTATTGGCAGAGTGAAAGTATCCCAAACATTTTCAACTGAAGGATCAGCTATTCTCAGCTATAACTGTAGTCATTTGGGTTTATTTCCCCCTACTGCCTGGGTATAGTAGATTCTTTATAATAAAATAGGACAAAAAAACCCTGGTAAGTTCAAGGTTATTTTTTTTCCTACTGCATTTCCTATTGTGCATTATTATATGGAACAATATTCTGGGTGTTTGGCATGTATTTCAAAATACATGAATAAAATTACTCATGCTTACAGTATGAATTTTGTTGTATTGTTTTTGGTGAATCAAAGCAGCATTTGTGTCTATACATAAACACAAATTTTAGAGCTGTATCTGATTTTAGAATTCATGAAAAGAACAAATTCTTATTTTGTAGTTGAGGGAAGTGAAGTCTCAAGAAGGCCTTGAGGATGCAAATCCGAGGTGCTTTCTACGTTTCTTGGTAGGGGTCCCAGTGGATTTGAGTCCCAATTACCCGCAGCACTACTTTGCACAAAAAGGCACTCTTTGATTTGCTTTTATTCCTTCCATATTTCAGCCTTTCCATATCCCCCAAATGAACCACCTGCATATAAGCCCTTGTGCCAGACTCTGCTTTTTTGAGCAACCCAAGCTAGGATATACAGTTTTCAGAATATCACTAATATAAATAAAATTTGATGCATGGTATTAAGCAAAATGAATTTTAAAGGAAAAATACCTCCTAAAATTTTTTATCTTTCACCAAATAATACAGTAATTTTTACTCATATTTTAGAAGTAATAACTTCATGTTTTAAAATTTATATTTATAATATGAGTTATGTTACATGATATCTGAATCTCAGGATTGGTCTTGATTTAATCTTATTCCTATGAAAAGAAGCAATGAAGAATGAAAGTAAAATTCATTATCCATTCTCTCTCTTAGAGTTCCTTTTTTCTAAAAAGCTTCTGAGGCTGTGTATGTAACACCAAAATATCCCATAAATTTATTTTAAATCATCATGTCACTGGTTTAAAGTTGTTCTGGTTAGGAATTTTCTGGATAAGTAGCAAAAGACCCAACTGAAAGGGGCTTAAACAATTAGGATGTTTATTATCCCACGTAACCAGAAGTTTTAAGGTGAAGATTTTTCCAGACTATATTGGCTCAATGATATATTTGTTTCTGACTTGGTTTTCCTGAGATTCTGTCATCCCTCCATGGAGGCAAGATGGCTGTTGCAGTTCTGAACAACCCGATGACTTATACATATGCATGTATATAGCATAAAGCGTTTACTGGTGTATACAATGCACATATAGGTGCAATTTGCAATATTTCAAGGACAGCTTTCCATATTAGTACACATAGCTATCCTCATTCTTTTTTTTTTCCTAAGGAAAGCTTTAGTCTTTGATCAAAGAATGGAGAGGTAGGAGCTCGGTCTCTAGAGTATATGGTAGAATATTTCATTGTATATTTGATTCATAACTTATTTACTCCTTCCTGTTAATGGACATTATAATTAATCACTATTACAACAGTGCTGCAGGATGTATTATACATGTTCTTGTGCAGTTGCACAAGAGTTTTATAGAATAAATTTCTAAAAGTGGAATTACCAGGTCATGAACAATACATATTTTATAGTTTAATAGAAAATGCTGAATTACTGTCCAAACACTTGTACCAATTTATAGCCCTAACAACAGTGTCTGAGAGTGCCCTATTCTCTGTACACTTGTCATTACTGGGTATTATTACACATTTTAATCTTGACTAATCTGGTAAATGAAAGAAAACTCTTACTTTAGTTTGTTGTTTATTGTTGGTGTGGTTTTATTATCCATTTCCAATTTTTCTCTAGTGAATTACCTGTTCACATCTTTTGCCCAGTTTATTATTGGCTGTCATTCCTGTTTTCTTTCCTTTTTTTTTAGAAGTACTTTTTCTTTATACATGTTGCAGATATTTTGCTCTGTTTCTTGTTTCTCTTTTAAATCCATAATCACATTTTTGTGTAGTCACACAGTGTTTTTTAAAAGTGTTTCTGGCTTTTGTGTCAAATTAACATCACCTCAAGATTAAAAAAAAAAACTCTTCTCCTATAATTTCTTCTATTATATTTTATATTTTACATCTAAATATTATATTTATGTTAAGTTTATTTCAATGCAAGCACTGTTTTTAACATGTGTTTTTCTTTTGTACTTGGCTGGCCAGTTCCCAACTCCATTTATTGAATAATTGATGTTTTCTCTTCAGGCTTGAAATTTCACCAACTTTATGTGCTAAATTCTTATAGATATTAACTTAACCAATTTATTCATTTTATCTCTTGGTCTCTTCCTAAGTCAGTAACATACTGTTTTAATTAGCAAGGTATATATTATATTTTACATTTTGACAGGATAAGTGCATCATTATGTTTTTTGCTATTATTTTTAAAATTAGAAAATTCCTGGTTATTTTCACAAGTTTCTTTTTCTAGATGTACTTTATAATTGTTTGAGGTTTGGGATTGGGTTTCATTAAATGCTTATATTTTTGTGGTCAGAAGTAATATTTTTTAATATTGAACCTTTCTACCTAGGAAAAAGTCTGACTTTGTTGAGTCCTTATGTCCCTCCGCACTTTTGTAGTTTTCTTATATAGATCCTTCACAGTCCTTATTAAATTTATTTCTAAATAGCTCAGTGTATTTTTAAAATATACCTTTATCATAAAACATAATAATAAAAGAATATGTACAATTTATATATAAGTCCTAAAGATTTATAATAAAATGAACACCAATGTATTAACCTCCCAACTTAAGAAATATTACCAGTACTTAGAGCCCTATCTGTGCCCTGTTCTGAACACAACCCCTATCTGCCCCACCAACCCAACCAGAAGTAACTACTACCAGAAATTTTGAGTTTCTCACTCCTACTTTTCTTTATAGTTTTAACATATGTATATGAACTCCTGAAAAAATACGTGTTTACTTTTACTGGTTTTGGAACTTTGAATAAATAATAACTTCGTGTTCTTTTGCATCTTGCTTTTCTTCATTCAATGACATGTGGCTTATATTTGTATTTTCTTGAGGAGAAGCTGTTTCTCACATGTTTTTCATGTTTATTCTTATGGCAAAATGCCTCTTTATGACTTTTGCCTTTTATATTGGGTTATTGATTTTTAAAGGGACATTTATATATACAGGTGTACCTCAGAGATATTGCAGGTTTTTTTCTGGACCATTGCAATAAAGTGAATATCACAGTAAAGCTAGTCACACAAACTTTTTTGTTTCCCAGTGCATATGAAAGATATCTTTACACTATCCTGTAGTCTATTAAGTGTGCAATAGCATTGTGTTTAAAAAACAACATACATACCTTAATTTAAAAATATTTTATTGCTAAAAATGCTAACTATCATCTGAGCCTTTAGTGAGTCATAATTTTTTTGCTGGTGGAGTGTCTTGCCTCAATGTTGATGGCTGCTGACTGATCAGAGTGGTGGTTGCTGAAGGTTGAGGTGGCTGTGGCAATTTCTTAAAATAAGACAACAATGAAGTTTGCTGCATCAATTGACTCTTCTTTTCATGAACTATTTCCAGCAGTGTGCAATGCTGTTTGATAGCATTTTACCCATGGTAGAACTTCTTTTGAAATTGGAGTTAATCCTGTCAAACCCTGCCACTTCTCTATCAACTAAATTTATGCAATATTCTAAATCCTTTGTTTTCATTTCAAAAGTCTTCACAGCATCTTCACCAGGAGTAGTTTCAATTTCAAGAAAGCACTTTCTTCACTCATCCATAGGAAGCAACTCCTCAACCATTAAAGTTTTATCATGAGATTGCAGCAATTCAGTCATGTCTTAAGGCTCTACTTCTAATTCTAGTCCTTTTGCTGTTTCCATCACATTTCCAGTTATTTCCTCCACTGAAGTCTTGAATCCCTCAAAGTCATCCATGAGGGCTGGAATCAACTTCTTCCAAACTCCTCTTAATGTTTCTATTTTGACCTCTTTCCATTGAATCATGAGTGTTCTCGATGGAGTATAGAATGGTGAATCTTTTCCAGAATGTTTTCAATTACTTTGCCCAGATCCATCAGAAGCATCACTATTGATGGCAGCTATAACCTTATGAAATGTATTTCTTAATAAGACTTAAAAGTCAAAATTACTCCTTGTTCCATGGGCAGCAGGATGAATGTTGTGTTAGCAGGCATGAAAACATTTATCTTGTTGTACATCTTCATCAGAGCTCTTGGGTAGCAAGGTACATTGTCAATGAGCAGTAGTATTTTAAAAGGAATCTTTTTCTGAGCAGTAGATCTCAACAGTGGGCTTAAAATATTTAGTAAAACAAGTTGTAAACAGGTATGCTGTCATCCAGGCTTTGTTGTTTCATTTATAGAGCACAGAGTAGATTTAGCATAACTGTTAAGGGCCCTAGGATTTTCAGAATGGTAAATGAGCTTTGGCTTTAGTTTAAAGTCACCAACTGCATTAGCCCATAACAAGAGAGGCAGCCTGTCCTTAGAAGCTTTGAATCCAGGCATTGACCTCTCTCTAGCTACTAAATTTCTAGATGGTATCTTCTTCCAATATAAGACTGTTTTGTCTACATTGAAAATCTGTCGTTTATTGTAGCCACCTTCATGAATTATCTTAGCTAGATTTTCTGGATAACTTGCTGCAGCTTCTACATCAGCACTTGCTGCTTCATCTTGTACTTTTATGTTACGGAGACAGCTTCTTTCTTTAAACCTCATGAAGCAGCCTCTGCTAGTTTCCTACTTTTCCTCTATAGCCACCTCACCTCTCAGCCTTCATAGAACTGAAGAGAGTTAGGGCCTTGTTCTGGATTAGGCTTTGTTATACAGGAATGTTGTGGCTGGTTTGATCTTCTAACCAGACCACTAAAACTTTCTCCATATCAGCAATAAGGCTGTTTTGCTTTCTTATCATTCATGTGTTTACTGGGACAGCACTTTCAATTTCCTTCAAGAACTTTTCCTTTGCATTCACAACTTGGCTAACTGGCCCAAGAGGCCTAGCTTTTGGCTTATTTCAGCTTTCAACTTGCCTTCCTCACAAAACTTAACCATTTCCAGCTTTTGATTTAAAGTGAGTGGCATGCAGCTCTTCTTTCACTTAAATGCTTAGAGGCCATTGTAAGATTATTAATTGGCCTGGTTTCAATATTGTTGTGTCTCAGGGAATAGAGAGGCCTGAGGAGAGGGAGAGAGATAGGGAACAGCTGTTCAGTGGAGCAGTCAGAACACACACAGCATGTATCGATTAAGTTTGTGGACTTATATGGGCAAGGTTCATGGCACCCCAAAACAATTACAATGGTAGCATCAAAGATCACTGATCACAGATCACCATGACAAATATAATAATTAAAAAGTTTGAAATATTGTAAGAATTACCCAAATGTGAAACAGAGACACAAAGTGAGCAAACGCTGTTGGAAAAATTGTGCTGATAGATTTGCTCGACTCAGGGTTGCCACAAACCTCAATTTGTAAAAAATGCAATATCTGCAAAGCGCAATACAATGAAGCGCAATAAAATGAGATGAGACTGTATTTTTTATAGCCTATTTTATTTTTTGACTATTGAGGTATGAGCGACATGTTAAGAACTGTACATACTTAATGTATATAACTCTATGAAATTATAGATAAATATAAACTTGTGAAACCATTGTCACCATCAAGGCCATAGGCATATCTATCTTCTCCCAAAGTTTCCTCCCACTCCATTTATTAAAATAATTATTGTTATTATATTTTTGTGCTTGTTAAGAACACAGCATAAGATCTACTCTCTTAGCAAATTTGAAGTGTCCAATACAGTATTGTTAGCTATAGGCACTATGCATTATAGTAAATCTCTAGAGCTTATTTATCTTGCATAGCTGAAACTTGATACTCCTTTAATCATCACCTCCCCACAGCCCCTGGGAATCACCATTCTACTCTGTTTCTATGAGTGTGACTGTTTTAGATTCCACACAAAATAATACAGTATTTGTCTTTCTGTGTCGGCATAGTGTCCTCCAGGTCCATCCTTGTTGTTGCAAATGGCAGGATTTCCTTATTTTTAAAGACTGAATACATTGCAGTGCATGTACATTCTACATTTTCTTTATTCATTCACCTGTTGATGGACATTTAGGTTGTTTCCATATCTTGGCTATGATAAATAATGTGTCAGTGAACATGGGGGAGTGCAGTTATCTCTTCAAGACCCTGATTTCAGTTCCTTTGGATAAATACCTAGAAGTGGGATTGCTAGATCATATGGTAGTTATATATTTTTTAAGCTCTTTATTGGAATATAAATGCTTTAAAACTCTTGTACCAGCTTATGAGGTACACCAAAATCAACCAGCTGTATTTATACACATATCCCCACATCCCCTCCCTCCCATGACTCCCCCCCACCCTCCCCGTCCCGGCCCTCTAAGGCATCACCCATCATCGAGCTGATCTCCCTTTGTTACACAGCAGATTCCCACTGGCTATTTTACAGTTGGTAGTATATATAAATCTATGCTACTTTCTCACTTCATCCCAGCTTCCCCTTCGCCCCCCGCCCCCCCAACCCCATGTCCTCCAGTCCATTCTCTGCATCTGCATCCATATTCTTGTCTTGTCACTGGGTTCATTTTTTTTTTTTTTTTTTTAGATTCCGTATACATGAGATAGCATACAATATTTGTTTTTCTCTCTCTGGCTTACTTCACTCTGTATGACAGACTCAAGGTCTATCTACCTCATTACATATAGATCCATTGGTAGTTATATTTTTAATATTTTGAGGAACCTCCATACTGTTTTTCATAAAGGCTATACTAATTAACATTCCCATCAACAGTGTACCAGAGTCCCCTTTTTTCCACATTCTTGCCAACAGTTGTTTGTTTCTTTGTTTCTTTGTTTCTTTATTTTAATAATAGCTATCCTAACAGATGTGAAGTAATATCTCATTGTGGCTTTGATTTGCATCATTTTCTTGATGATTAGTGATGTTGAACATCTTTTCATATACTTGTTTGCCATTTGTATGTGTTTTTTGGAGAAATGTCTATTCAGGTCCTTTGATCATTTTTTAATTGGGTTATTTGTTATTTTCTTATTGAGTTGCATGAGTTCCTTATATATTTTGAATATTAACCCCTTATCAGATATATAGTTTGAAATATTTTCTCCCATTATGTAGGTTGCCTTTTCATTTAGTTGTTTCCCTCTTTGTGCAGAAAATTTTTAGTTGGATGTAATCTCACTTGTTTATTTTAATTTTTGTTGCCTGTGCTGTTGTATCATATCCAAAAAGTCATTGCCAAAACCAATGTCAAGGAGTTTTTACCCTGTGTTTTATTCTACGAGTTTCACTGTTTTAGGTCTTACAGTTAAGTCTTTAATCCATTATAGGTTGAGTTTTGTGTTTGATGTAAGTTAAGGGTCTAATTTCATTCTTTTGTATGTGGATACCCTGTTTTCCCTATCATTTATTTGTTATCATTTATTAATTTACCATTAAATTTGCCATTTATTTACCATTTACTTAAGAGACTATCCTTTCCCCGTTTTATATTCTTGGCCCTCTTGTTGAAGATTAGTTGACCATTTATGTGTGGTTTTATTTCTGGGTTCTTTATTCTATTCATTGGTCTATGTGTCTGGTTTTCTACCAGTACCATACTGTTTTGATTACTATTACTTTGTTAGGTAGCTTGAAATCAGGAAGTGTGGTGCTTCAAGCTTCATTCTTCTTGCTCAAGATTGCTTTGGCTATTTGGGTACTTTTGTGTATCCATATAAATTTTAGGATTGTTTTTACTATTTTTGTGAAAAATGTCATTGGCGTTTTGATAGAGATTACATTGAATCTCTAGGTTGCTTTGGGTAGTATGAACATTTTAACAATATTAAATCTTCCAGTCCATGAACACAGACTATCTTTCCACTTCTTTATGTCTTCTTCAATGTCTTTAATCAAAGTCTTAGAGTTTTCAGTGCACAGATCTTTTATCTCATTTGTTAAATTTATTGCTAGGTATTTTATTGCTTTTGATGCTATTGTAAGTGGGATTATTTTCTTTATTTCTTTTTCAGATATTTCATTTTTAGTTTAGAAAGACAACAGATTTTTGGATGTTGAACTGCCATTTTCATGAATTTGTTTATTAGTTATAACAGTTTTTTTTTTGGTGGAGTCTTTAGAGTTTTCTATATACAAGATCATGGCATCTGTTAAGAGACAATTTTACTCTTCATTTGCTATTTGGATGCTTTTTATTTCATTTTATTGCTTAATTACTCTGTCTAGTACTTCCAGGACTATGCTGAATGGAAGTGGTGAGAATGGGTACTCTTGTCTTGTTCCTGATCTTATAGGAAAATCTTTCAACCTTTCACCACTGAGTATGATGTTAGTTCTGGACTTGTTACATAGAAGTACATTCCTTCTATACCTAATTTGTTGAGTTTTTATCATGAATGGGTGTTGAATTTTGTCAAATGCTTTTTCCTGGACCTATTGAGATGATCAAATGATTTTTTCTTTGATCCTATTAGTGTGGTATATCACATTTATTAATTTGCATATGTAGAACCATCCTTGCATTTCAAGGATAATTCCCACTTGATCATGTACATGATCCTTTTAATGTTGTGTTGTATTTGATTTGCTAGTATTTTGTTGAGTATTTTTGTGTCTATATTTATTAGGAATATTAGCCTGTAGTTTTCTTCTCTTATAGTGTCCTTATCTGCCTTTAGTATCAGGATAATGTGGTCTTGTAAAATGAGTTTGGGAGTGTTCTCTTCTCTTGAATTTTTTGGAACTGTTTGGGAAGGATTGGCATTAATTAGTCTTAATGTTTGGTAGAATTCACCAGTGAATCCATCTGGTCCTGAGTTTTTCTTTGCTGGGAGATTTTTGGTTACTGATTCAATATCCTTACTTGTTATTGGTCTGTTCAGACTTTCTATTTTGTCATCATTTGATCTTGGTAGGTTTAAGTTTCTAGGAATTTATACATTTCTTCTAGGTTACCCAATTTGTTCATATATAATTGTTCCTAGTAGTCTCTTATGATCCTTTATATTTCTGTGGTATCAGTTGTAATGTCTCCTCTTTCATTTATACTTTTATTTGTTTCTTTCTCTTTTCTTAGCTAGGCTAGGTAAAGTTTGTTAATTTTGTTTGTTTTTTAAAAAAACAGCTTATCATTTTGTTGAGCTTTTCTATTGTTTTCTAGTCTCTATTTCATTTATTTGTGCTATAATATTTGTTGTTTTTTCCTTCTGCAAACTTTGGGCTTAATTTGGGGTTTTTGTTTGTTTTTTTTTTGCATACTTTGAAGTATAAAATCATGCTGTTTATTTTAGATCTTTCTTTTTTCTTAATGTAGGCATTTATTGATACAGACTTCCCTCTTAGCACTGCTTTTGCTGTATCCATAAGTTTTGATATGTTGTATTTCCATTTTCATCTGTTTCAAGATATTTTTTGACTTCCCTCTTGATTTATTTTTTGATCCATTGTTTGTTCAGGAGTGTATTATTTAATTTCCACACATTTGTGAATTTTCCAATTTTCTTCTGATATTGATTGCTAGTTTCATATGATTGTGTTTGGAAAAGATACTTGGTATGACTTTAATCCTCTTAAATTTGCTAAGATATGTTTTGTGACCTAACATGTAATCTGTCTTGAGGAATGTTCCATGTGCACTTGAGAAGAGTATGTATTCTGCTGCTGTTGCATGGAATGTTCTGTGTATTTCTGTTAGGTCTATTCCATCTGAAGTATAGTTCAAGTCCAGTATTTCCTTATTGATTATATGTCTGAATGATCTAGTCATTGTTAAAGTGGGGTATTAAAGACTCCCAATATTATTGTTTTGTCTATTACTCTCTTCAGATCTATTACTATTTGCTTATACATTTAAATACTCTGTTGTTGGGTGCATATATAAAATTATTATATCATCTTGATGATTTGGCCCTTTTTCATTATATAATGGCCTTTTTTGTTTCTTGTTAGTTTTTTACTTAAAGTCTCTTTTATCTGATATTTATATAGCCATCCCTGCTCTCTTTTAGTTTCCATTTGCTTAAATATCTTTTTCCATCTCTTCACTTTGAACCTATGTGTGTCCTGAAGCTGAAGTAAGTCTCTTTTAGGCAGCATATAGTTGGGTATTTTTTTTTAATCTATCAGCAACTCTTTGCCTTTTGATTGGAAAATTTAATCCATTTACATTTGAAGTAATTATTGATAGGTAAGGACTTACTATTGCCATATTGTTATGTTTTCTTGCTGTTTTGTATTTCCTTTATCCCTTTCTTCTTCTCTTGTTTTCTTCCTTCATGAATTGATGAATTCCACAGTGGTATAATTTGATTCCCTTCTCTTTATCTTGCATCTACTATAGGTTTTCATTTTATGTATACCCTGAGGCTTCCTTGAGACATCTTATACATGTAACAGTCTATTTTAAGCTGATAACTTTGATCACACACAAAAAACTAACTTTATCTCTTTACCCTTCCCCCCACATTTTGTGTTTTTGGCACCACAATTTGCATCTTTTTATAGTGTATACCCCTTAACAAATTATTGTAGCTATAGGTATTTTTAATACTTTTGTCCTTTAACTGTTATACAGGAGTTAAGTGGTTAACACACCACCATACTACGGTATTAGAATTTTCCGAATCCAACTATATGCTTACCTTTTTGTGTTATATATTTTTATGTTTTCATATTACTAATTAGCTCCTCTAGTTTCAGCTTAGAGAATTCCTTTCAGTATTTCTTGTGAGGTGTGTCTAGTAGTGATGAATTCCCTCAGCTTTTGTTTACTTGGGAAAGTCTTTATCTCACCTTCATTTCTGATGGACAATTTTGTTGGGTAAAGTATTCTTGGTTGGCCGTTTTTTTAAAAAATTTCAGCACACTATGAATATATCATCTCACACTCTCTTGGCTTGCAAGATTTCTGCTGAGAAATCTACTGATAACATTATGAGGGCTTACTTGTATATGAAAAGTCACTTTTCTCTTGCCGCCTTCAAAATTCTCTCTTTGTTCTTGACTTTTGACAGTTTGATTCTAATGTGTCTTGGTGAAAACCTTTTTATGTTCAATCCATTTGGAGTTATTTGGACTTCATGGATCTTGATGTTCATTTCACCTCCCATATTTGGGAAGTTTTTTTTTGTTATCACAGTAAGTCTCCTACGTATGAACCTTCAAGTTGCGAACTTTCAAAGATGCTGACATATCTTCCATCAGCATCAGGTGTGAGTGAATTTGCAGCTTACCCTCTGTCTTCTATTGCCGATGATCCTTCAGCTCTACCATCTCCCATCTTCTCTCCCTCCTCCAATCAGTAACTCTTCTTGCCTGTTCACTCGATGCCAGCCCCTGTATGCCAGCTGTTGTACTGTACTACTGTACTTTTCAAGGTACTGTACTGTAAGATTAAAAATGTTTTCTTTATTTTTTGTGTTTGTTTTTATGTATTATTTATTTGAAAAATATTATAAACCTATTACAGGACAGTACTGTATAGCTGATTATGTTACTTGGGTACTTAGGCTAACTTTGTTGGACTTATGAACAAATTGGACTTATGAACATGCTTTTGGAACAGAACTTGTTTGTATGTAGGGGACTTACTCTATTTCTTTAAAAAACTTTCTCCCCCTTTCTCTTTCTTTGTTTTTTTCCTGAGACTCCCAAATGCATACATTGGTTCATTTAATGGTGTCCTATAAGTCCTATAGGCTTTTTCACTCTTTTAATTTTTTTTCTTTTTATTCTTCTGAGTAATTTTAAGTGATCTGTCTTTGAGTTCACTTGTACTTTCTTCTGCATGATTGAGTCTGTGGTTGAAGCTCTGCATCTTGACTTTTCCAGTTCAGTGATTGTATTCTTTAGCTCCAGAATTTCTATTTGATTCTTTTTTTATGGTTTCTTTTTTTAATTAATTTATTTATTGGCTGCACTGGATCTTCATTGCTGCATGTGGGCTTACTCTAGTTGTAGCGAGTGGGGGTACTCTTTGTTGCTGTGGGTGGGCTTCTCATTACGGCAGCTTCTCTTGTTGCAGAGCACAGGCGCTAGATGTGTGGGCTTCAGTAGTTGTGGTATGTGGGCTTGATAGTTGTGGGTCATGGGTTTAGTTGCTCCGCAGCATGTGGGATCTTCCCAGATCAGGGATTGAAGCTGTGTCCCCTGCATTGGCAGGTGGATTCTTAACCACTCTGCCGCCAAGGAAGTCCGTTTTTTATGGTTTCTATCTTTTTATTGAACTTCTTACTTTATATATTGTTTTCCTGATTTCATTTAGTTGTCTTTATGTGTCTTCTTGTAGCTCACTGAGCTTCTTTAAGATAAATAAATATTTTTAATTCTTTGTCAGGCAATTTATAGATCTCTATTTTGGAAGGGTGGTGTCAGTCACTGGAGTTGTATTTTGTTCCTTTGTGGTTTCATGTTTCCTTGATTTTTCATGTTCCTTGAAGCCTTGTGTTGCTGTCTTCACATTTGTTGAAGCAATAACCTCCTCCAGACTTTACTGACTGGCTTTAGTAGAGAAATACATTCACCAGTCTGCCCAGCTAGTGATCATGGGGGTCTCTCAGGCCTTTTCCATATATTCACCCACTCTACTTCTGTTGTTTCCTCTTGGGGGAGAAGTCTTAGGATTGTATGCCTTCTCAGCTAGGCCATATGCTGAGAGCCTCCCACTTATTTTTCCCTAGGGCATTGCACAGAAAGGTTCAAGGTTGTGCACCTTCTCCCAATCCAGCAGAGTCAAGCTGGCTGCAGATATCCAGTTGCTGTCTGTGAGGGAGAGCATGCTGGCTGTGGAGGAGCACAGGGCACTGGCTTGTGGAATGCTGGAGGCATGAGTTGACTAGTTGGAGTCGTCTGCAGGTAAGCAATCCTATGGGATTCATGGGCAGGATTCTTGGTGGAGACCACAGGCTGGTAGGAGGAACCATGGCAAATATTTACTTTCCAGTTGCTGCAAACCCCAAATCCCTTTTTCCTGCTCCTAGCTGTCCCTAGTCTTTTCATCCACTCTGATCCCCACAGTATTCTGGGTGGGATGAGACATAAGTGGGCTATTTAGGCAGCACCCTGCAAAGCTGCAGAAACTGGGCAGTCACTTCACTCTTACTTTTACCTGTGGGAGAAATCATGGGCCAAGGGGGTCTCTCTTGGCACTGAGGTGTGCCTCCTAGGGAGAGAGGCTGACCCAGGTAATGCATCTCTTTTCCTCTTCATTGTGTCTATTCTCATGTTTTTTGTTCTACTATGGTGATGGAAGTTCTTAGCTAGACTCTTGGGCTTGCATAAAGGTATTCTCACCTGTGGGTGGTTGTTAAAAATTAGTGTTTTTGTGGGAATTTGAGGGCTGGAAACTCTTATTCTGCCATCTTGCTGTATTTATGTATTGTTGATATTAATCCTTTGTCAGTGTTGTAATCCTTTATATTTGTTATAATTATATTCTTTCAGTTTGTGGTTTTTGTTTCACTTTCATTATATTATTTTTTATTACCAGAAATATTTCATTTTGATGTAATAAAATTTATTATTTTTTCTTTATGCTTTATTATTTTTCCTTACTTTAAGAAATTTTTCTTTACTCCAAGATTATTATATACTTTCATATTTTTTCTAAAAATTAAAAATTTCATTTCCTATTTAAATATTTACTCTACCTGAAATTGATTTTTATGTGTGATATGTTAGAGATCTAAATTCATTTTTTCCCATGTGAACTAATTATCCTATCACCATTTATTAAAAACTTCTTCCTTTTCCCAGAAATCTCTAATGACATTTTTATCAAATATCAGGTTTCTATGTATGTGAGGATCTGTTTTGCTACATTGGTCTATTTATCTGTCACTGAACCACTACCAGAATATTTAAATTAGGGTAGCTTTATAAGAAGTATTGATATTTGGTAGAGCAAATTCTACAATGTTGTCCTTTTTCAGGAGTTTTGTTTGTTTTTTGTTTTCTGACTGTTCTTAGCCATTTTATATTCCATATAAATTTTAGAATAAACTTATCAAGTTCTGCAAGTAAAAATGCCTAATTTTAATTTTGACTGAACTTTTATTGTGCTTATGGATCCTCGATATAAAGAGAATTAACATTTTTAGTTTTTAGTCATCTGATGCATGAAAGTTGTTTGTCTCAACTCACTCTGATATTCTTTTATATTATCCCTTTACTCTCTGCCTATGTATGAAGTTATTTAATGTTTTACCATTTAGAATGATATTTGCAATAGGGTTTTTAAAAAATCACATTAAATTTGCTTCTATTTTTAGAATTCTTAACTTTTTGCTTAGCGATTTTATTCTGAATGGATATTGAATATTAACATGTATGTTTTCTACATCAATTAAGAATAAAATGTATATTTAAATCTCTCAGTCCCCTAATCAATTTTCTAATGGTCAGCCAATCTTTCATTTCTATGATAAACTCATTTGTCCATGATTTATTATCTTTTTTGTACATTATTTATTTGTAATATGATTTTCATTCACTAAAGGTTATATTTTTCTCACTTTCTTTCTTTAAGTATACCAGCTTCTTTTTAAAAATTGTTTCATTGTCTTAATTTCTTAATTAGTACATTCCTTTGGATTTGTTATTTCAAAGGATTAATTTTTTAATTTGTATAATAGTGCAAACTAGTTTTTGGCTATTTTCCCCCCAGTTTCCTTGAATAATTCTTCCTCTAGTAAGTGTATGATTTGTATTTTGTAGTACTTATGAAAAAGTTTTATAGTGTTCTTTTCAGCTACTGCCTTTCTAATAATGGTGCAATAGTATCCAAGCTTTTTAGCCACTAAATAATATATGGAGTATTCTGCTTAATCCTACCATCTTTGCCTGGGCACTACTTGAATCAGTCTGTTAGAACTTGTACTGGGAGGTATGTGTTTTTTTATATAGTCTCTCAGTTGTTTGAAAATCAGTGCTGGTGAGCTGAGGCAACAGGCAGTTGGCTGCTGTAATTTAAATGGTTCCTCACCATATTTTTGGAGTCTTCTACTCTGTGCTCCAGATGATTATTCAGTATTTGGGAGGTGGAGGGATGAAAAAGAGAATTTTGGTTCTTGATTTTTATGTAAGGACTTTATGCTCAAAACTTTCTTTTATCATTGTTTGGTGTTATTTACCTCTGCCCAGTGAACTTTATTAAGCCGCTATATATTTTGACTACAAGGTTATTGTTGTCTCCCTTTGCCTTAACCATATTTCACGTGTTTAGTACATTGCTATTTCCTAGTCTTTTTCTCTCCCACCTCATCTCCACGCTATTCTGATTGTCTCAAAGGCAGAATATGGAAAAATAAAAGTCATATAACTGCATAGTGGACTTTCCTTTAACCCTGTCTCCCCTGTGATACTGCTGTGCCGAAACTGGCTCCCACTGGAATGCTTCCGCTATGGCCTGCCATTATTCCTCACATTTCATTTCCAGGTTTAGGAATTTTGGTATAAATATTCAACAGTTTTTCATTTATTATCTGATAATGTAACCCTACGCTGTGTATCAGTTTTGGAATTCTTCTTTAGTTTCATCCAGATTTTATTGTATATGACAGATATTTCTCCAGGTATCTGTCATGTGATGTGACATGGGTGTGGGGTGCTTTCCATTGCTCTACTTTGCATGGAATTTTCTTCTCATTTTTCAGTTTGTTCATTTTTATGGATTTTTGAGATAGGAATTATGCAAATATGCAGTCATTTGGCTACAGTTCCCAGTAATTCAATAGTGCAGTTGACCTTCCAAGAAATATATGGTCATTTCTGCTTACTTTGAAAGTTTTAGTCATAGAAACAAATAAGTTAAAACCTTCACCTAAGACTAATAAAATCAATGCTACTTGTCTTAAGGATGAAGTATAATTTCCTTTCCAAGTGAAGTCCCCATTAAATACAGTAGAAACTCATTATAAAACTGATATCAAGGGACAGATCTCAGGCTATTTTCACCTTTTTTATGTGTTAAGGCCATAATTAGTTCCAAGATATATTTGGTCTGTATAACCTGTCATATACATAGTAAAATAATTTGCAATTAAATACAATAGAAAACATTCTTATTTTGTTAACATTTTTTTCCCTGATTGCTAGTAAATCTGTAAGTCTTCTTTTTAAAAAAATTCAAATGGAAAAAGGAATAAAATTTTACTTCCTATCCAAATGATTCTCATCCACCTATAGTAAAGAGATTATAATGCAAAATTATCTAAGAGTGATACTTGATTAAATATTACTATAGTTTGTTGTAGCATTTTGTTGCCAGTTTTGGTATTCTACCCCAGGAAGGAAAAAAATATCCCATTTGAAATACATTACCTTTATTATTATTGCTTTGATTCCCACCTGGTTAGATCCAAAGCTTTCATAAATTGAACTTCCATAAATTTCATAAAATTTCTATTCCAAATTTCTTGAGAATCAAAAGGGAAAATAAACATAGGTCTAGCAATGTTTGTTTTCTACAAACTTAAGCATCATAGATTAATGAAAAGATCAATAATATTCATACAGCACCTTCAATTTAAAGGGAAATAAATATTGTGAGTCTTGAAAAAGAAACCCAGCACTGCTTTTACTTCATTTTTTTATTTCATGAAATATGCTAGTAATTAAATTAGCCATAAGTCATTAAAGTACACACAGATGTCTTTTTTTATTAAAAATGTGGAGAAGCACTAAAATCTCTAAATTACAGCACTGCTTTTAATGAAAGTACATTTGAAATACTACAGAGTTGCCATCCACAGGTAGAATGTTTTAAACTAATGAGGAAATCTTTCTACAGCAGAAAAACGAATTGAAAGCTCATGAATAATAAAAAAAAGTGTTCAACCATTTTTTTTTTCACTCGGTTAGAAATAATGTTTTTGAGCAGTGACAAAAATAAATAGATAAACAATCAGGGAGATTTTTATAAACAAACACTAAATTTGGGGGATTTTAATTATACTCAATTTATATCTTTCACTGATGTCTTCTATTTCTCAGCATGAAATTCTTCTCTGGGCCAAATGCAAGGCCAAGGAGAGTCAGTCCCCATCACAGCATTGCCAAGTGTGACCTAAAAGTTGAAAGGCCATGATATAATAAATTGTGCCAGAGAAATAATCAAGCAGCTAAGGAAATAAAATACGTTTTGGATAGAATTGGCAGTCTTTGACTTAGAAAAGCACAGCGCTAGAGTAGAATCACAATATTTTGGAGTAGGATAAGGAAAATGCTTGCAAAAATCCTGGATAACTTGCAACACATCCATAAATTTAAAAAACCCTTGCTGAAGAATTATTCTCCAGTGGGTGATGTTTCCCTGGTTTGCCTCCTCTAAGATAAATAGAGTTGACCCAATCTAGATAGTGATCTATAATTTTGGAGTTGTTTTGTAATTCAAGACCTCATGGATATAACAGAAGAGTTGTTGAAAATGACTGAACCCCTCAGAATTACGTGAACTTGATGTATAGTTCCTCACTATGATAAATTTTAACATAAACATAAACAATAAACTGTAACAGCTGTATGGGGCTAAAAAGAGAAGTTTTAGTATAAAATTTTAGCTCCTCTTTGTTAACTGGTGAAAATCATTTGCCAGGGTTACTAGAGAATTTTGTGGTTTTTGGTCTGGCATAATTCCTGAAACTTAGCATACTGCTTATTGCTTTTGAACCTTAGCTTATGCTGTCAACTCTGGAATTCTCCCAACCCTGCCACCCTAACCAACACACACATTTACTTGGATAATTACTTCTCATTCAGTAAGACTGCCTCTTCAGTGTTGTATAAGTACTTGTGCATACCTGTCCATACTTAAAATTGTAGGTATCTGTTTAAATGTCTTATTCATCTTTGTAATTCTAGTACATAGACATAATCGTTCAACAGAACACACCCACTTTATTTGTAGAAAATTTCCAACATGGTACTAGATTGCCTGCCTATTTAGTCATTTCATTTTATGGTAGAACAATTTGTCAGAAATAATTAATCATAAAGTTACTAAATAAAACTAATTTCTTGCCATTTGAAAACCACTAAAATGGTATATGCCTCTCTTTTGCCTTTTTAATGTTTATTTATACATTTATTTGCCCTACCCCTAGTCCTCACTGTAAATTCCTTGGGATCTTGAAATCTGTGGTGTATACATTTTGTATTTTATATCTTCACTGAACACAGTGCTGACACATAGAAATGCTCAGGAAGTATTTGTTGAATGAATGAATGCATGAATAATTTTTCATGCTTTTGTTTCTTTCTATTATACATACAATTTTAAGTTACCTCTAATTTGTTGACTTCTAGTGAATATATTGCCTAAGGGACCAGGATGAGATAGCCTATGCGTAAACACTTTCATTTCTGGAATCCTTTTCTCAAAGGTTAGTCATTTTCTTTCGTTCGATTTTGGAATGACTGTGTAGGAAGGGGAATAAATAATCTAGTAGCCAGGTCTGAGTTCTGTAGCTACAGGCTGTTACTGACTGTATCCACATCTGACTCTTTAGTGGCTGAAACCAGGATTAGAGAAATTCCAAAGTTATTCAATAATCCTTTTCTCATTATTGTTAAGTATCAAGCTAACTTTCAAGAACCATGCATTTAAAATTCCCTCAAAAAAGAATTTTCAAAATATCACAAGAACTCAAATCTTTTTGCCACATGGTGATAGACAACATAAAGATAATTGGTATGTAAGACTTGAAAATATTCTACTTACTACTCTGCTTTTTAGCCTCTTAGATTTCTCTTGGTTTCTTTTCTTTTTCAGCAATATTTGATTTTTTTTTTTTGCCATTGTGAAAATGCTCACTGCTTCATCAGGATGTCTTTGAGAAAAAATGAATATATCATTACTGATGCTCAAAAGTTGTAATAATACAAACAAAAGTCACTGAAATTTAAGATGGCATAAAAGAGCACTACTTTTATTTGTATTTTTTAGGCAAAAGAGCTTCAATTCATGTTTTAGAAATTTTCTGTATCAAATTTAGGGTCTTCATATATTTACATAAAACTCCTATATTTCTTATGAAAATAGTGATGGTAATTTAAATCCAGATAGTCAATCACTGTCAACGTTTGTCACCACCTGCCAAAAATATTTGTGATGTACCTATTTTCTTCATTTTAAGAATAGAAGAGGGATTTGGAACAAATTTAAACCGAAAAAAAAATTACTGAAGCCTTGAGTATTATATATATTTTGCTTCATAACAAATTACTACAAAAATTGATGCCTTAAAGCAACATTTATTATATCATAGTTTCTATGGGTCAGGAATTCAAACATGGCTTAGTTTGGTTTTCTGGCTCAGGGCCTCTCACATGGCTGTAATCAAGGTGTTGGCAGGGGCTGCAGTCATCTCAAGGCTCGACATGGGGAATTACCTGTTTCCAAGTTCACTCTAGTTGTTGGCAGGGTTCGGTTTGTCACTGGCTATTGGACTGAAGGCTTAGTTCCTCACTGGCTGTTGGCCAGGGGCCTTCCTCAGTTCCTTGTCACATGAGCTTCTCAATAGGGCATTTCACAACATGGCAGCAGTCTCCTCTCAAAGCAAGTGAGAGAATGAGAAAGGGAGAGCAAGATGGAAGCAAAAATCTTTTTTTAAAATTAATTAATTAATTAATTTTATTTTTGGCTGCGTTGGGTCTTTGTTGCTGTCCACAAGCCCTCTCTGGTTGTGGCTAGCGGGGAGCTACTCTTCATTGTGGTACGTGGCATTTTTGTTGCTGTGGCTTTTCTTGTTGCAGAGCATGGGCTCTCGCCGTGTGGGCCTCAGTAGTTGTGGCCTGTGGGCTCCACAGCGCAGGCTTAGTAGCTGTGGCGCCTGGGTTCAGTTGCTCCACGGCATGTGGGATCCTCCTGGACCAGGGATCGAACCCATGTCCCCTGCATTGGCAGGCGGATTCTTAATCACTTCCCACCAGGGGAGCCCTGAAGCAAGAATCTTTATGAAATTTGATCTCAAAAGTGACATCCCATTGCTTTTGCTATATTCTGTTCATTAGAAGTGAGTCACTAGGTCTACCCCACTCTCGAGGCGCAGAGGATTACATAAAGTTGTGGATATGAGGAGGCAAGCATGATTTCGGCTCATCTTAGAAGTTGCTTACCACACTTCTTTAATGGAAAGGCTTATTCCCCTAGCCTAGCTGGTTTGGAGTAGAATGGCAACTAGTTCTAGTTTTTATTTATTAAATATTCAGGGTTTTGTTTTTAAAGCCAGAATTATAGCTAGCACCTGGCATTTCAGCAGAGGGACCACTGCAGGCCAAAAGGTACTGTTAACTTTTTTTTAATTAAAATATATTAAAGATTGAGTAAAACATGGCAACAAATGTCTGAGACTATTAAGAATTGAGGAGGATCAACTAAATAAACTGATAGTCTTTCTCATGCCTTCCTCATAGTTATGTAAAATTTTATTTTTTAAATTTTACATAGCAAATAAGAAAAAGCAAAGGCAGAGATGATACGAGGTGAATGACAGCTGCCCATTGAGAAGACTGGGAGAAGTAGTTCTCTCATTGAAACACACAGAACTGGAAGTATGGGTCCTGAGGGAGAGAAATCAAATCACAATCATAGTTTCAACATCTTGTTAAAAGACTTTGAAGAAACAATGCAAACCAGGGATAGTAAATACATAGCCCTCATTTCAGAAATAAAGCCTGTTAGAAAAAAACAAAAACAACTTTTACTCTTACAACTTGGTGTAAAAGGGATCTCAAAGCATAATCTCTTTCCTTATTGAGCTTTCTTCTGATAGGGCTTATGGAGAGTGGTTCAAAACTATGTTATAATTTTTAAGATCATGCCTGTGGCATTGCAGTTAGGAAACTCTTCTATAGCATCAGCTGCAGAGGTATGGTTAATAGGAAAATGCTCTATTATACCATAGCTCCTAAATTTGGTCAGAAATTTTTCCATATAAGGACTCAAATAAGAGTTCTGGAAATTAGGTAACGGCATTAGTCCAGAAGGATTCCTGTGATGAGGCTTACTGCTCTAAACCCTTAGCCCCATCTAGCTGTCTGGTTTTAGAGTTAAAGGGGTTGTAGTAGATGTTGCCTCACTCAGATCCACTTTACTGAACTGATGCATCCATTTGCCAGCTGCTGTGAATGTTGCCCGCTAAAGGCTCACAGCTGTACCCTTCTCTGGAAGGAACTGATGTTGGCAGAGGAGAACTGCCTTGCCTGGGAGACCAGCACACCTCCCTGTGGGCAGGGGACAACCTGAGGGCAATAAATGACTGAACCTGAGGTATCAAAGCCTGACCATCTTGTCTTGAGGTGAAATTCAAGCCTTAGAACTGCCCAGGGGATCAAGATGAAGTTAACCTCCTGCGGACACCACATCTTTGGTTAGCTCTTCCCTTACCCTATCTTGATTCCTTCACTCCTCTACAGGATCCTTCTGAGAGCACTCCCTCTATAAATCACTTACACAAGAATTTCTATCTCAGGGTCTGCTTCTACAAATCTGATCTAAGACATGGGTCAACTGGAAATCAAATGGGGGACGGGGCAGTTCATTATTTTTTCATTGATTAGTTTATTCATCTTTTTTAAAATTAATTTTTATTTGAGTATAGTTGCTTTACAATGTTGTGTTAATTTCTACTGTACAGCAAAGTGAATCAGCTATACGTGTACATATATCCCCTCTTTTTTGGATTTCCTTCCCATTTAGGTCACCACAGAGCATGGAGTAGAGTTCCCTGTGCTATACAGTAGGTTCTCATTAGTTATCTATTTTATACATAGTATCAATAGTGTATATGTGTCAATCCCAATCTCCCAATTCATCTCATCCCCTCTCTTTTCCCCCTTCAGTGTCCATACATTTGTTCTCTATGTCTGTGTCTCTATTTCTGCTTTGCAAATAAGATAATCTACACCAATTTTCTAGATTCCACATATATGCATTAATATATGATATTTGTTTTTCTCTTTTTTGACTTATTTCACTATTGGAGTTCTTTTTAACATTAGAGAGTAAGATCCTAATTTCCTTTTTTGGTTTAGGGCGCTATTAATCATTGGGATTATTCCCTTGTGTGGAACTTCTTCCTCCCACCTAAAATTATAGGATTGAAAAATAGGTAAAATGGTTAACCTGTAATACCCTAGCCTTCCTCCTTCCTGTGAACAAACCTCCTTCCTTTCTTCTTTCCTTCCTCTCTTCCTTCCTCCCTTCTCCCTTTCCTCACTTTCCTCTTTTTCTCTCTTCCTCCTTTGCTCCCTTCCTCCTTTCCTTCCTTCTCTGGGTTGCTCCAGAAAAGATTTAAGCTATCTAAATTAAAACATGGATAAAAATGGCATATGGTAATAAATGTACTTGGAATACCCTTCTCACGAAGCTCTCTAGGCCAATATCCCCCTTAGAGGCAAATATTAAATTCCCACTCTACATGGAACAAATAAATGATCATACTCTCTTAGTGGCATTCTTAGTTCAAGAAGATTGAAAATCAATTAACAGAAAAAATATAGAGCTTCCAATTCCATATGTTTCACAAATTCTCTACCCTTAGTTCATATACACCTGATAAAACCCACATTTTTGGAAAGAAAAGCGAAGGGGAGGTGGTCACTGTGGAGGATGTGAGGCTCTGTGCTACTGACTGTTCAGTTACTAGGTCTTCACTCACTTTCAGTGGGTGCCTTTTAAATTGATACTTTAACAGTTGTTCACCTGCTGCCAAATACAGGAGATATTCTGCAAAACTCATATTTTCATGACCTGTGGATTTTTTGTTTTTGAGAAAAAATAGTCACATTTAAACTTGGTACAGTTCTGACTGCCCCTTGCTTGTCACCCTTCATACTTTTTGCCATAATACATACTTTTCCCCAGCACAACTTATTATGTTGTTTTGCCAGTGTGCCCTGGTAAAAACAACCATGGCTAAAACAGGTCGCTTTATCTTATGTTTCACTTATAGTAGAAAACTACTCAAAATCAAGCACACAAAACAAAGCCTTATGTAAGAATCAAACAGGACCCTTTAGGTGAATTTAAAATATCTGTAATCAATGTGACAAATACTCTGTGTCTTTAATGATGTATCAGAATCCTCTGTGGGAAGAACGTTTAAGAGCAAGGACTGTATCTGATGTTCCTTTCATGGTTTCCATTGGTGCACCCCTGAAAACTGCTTACAGAGAGTCCCAAGTCTTTCTCAAGAGCAAGAAACATTCACATTTGTACCCTTGAATGACAGCAGAAAATAGACCTCAATTGCCAAAGGGCATTCTCATTTCTTCTTCCAATACAGCAGCTATGCCATTTTACATGCTATCTCTCTTCTGAACCAACAGTTCCCCTAGGTACCTTCATAACAATATTGTAATATAAGAATGGGTTATCCATTCTGCATCTCATACTTAAAAATTAGAGAGGCCAGAGTTTTCAAATGAGGCAGTTTAAATTTTTAGAAAATATGCAAAGCACAATATGGTGATATGGATGCATCCAAACAGAATTGCCAGTGCTTCCCTAAGCAAAATTGAAATATAGGCACAGTTCATCTCCATCTTCCTTCTTTCTCCCTTTTCATGCCTCTCTTTTGCCATTGGGAACATAGGTCCTCATGCTTTCACTTGTCTGCTGGAGTCTCTCCAGTAAATTACATATACTGTTTTAAAAGGCTTACAGCCTTTGGACTCGGCCTCATACCTTGTATGCTCTTCTCTTGTCAAAATTTACCTGTTTTATGTCCTATGTCTTACTGTAATGATTTGACATATTAATTTATTTGAGTTTATGGACTAAGGACTGTTGATGACAATATTTTAACCTCTTGGAGTTATGTTAACAGGCACTCGATGGAAGATCAAATTTTTTAACTCAAACGTAGAACTGGTGCAATTTCAAGCCCTTCACTAGGTTGGTGGGAACAATGTTTTGGAGAGGGAGACCAAGGTCTTTAATGGAGAGCTTGTCTGCTTTGTTTAGGTATTAAGCTGGCCCTGTACATGTGGCCATTATTTTGGTAAACAACAAAGGATAAACATGTTTAAGGTTTGAAAGTGAACACTATGGACATTTTCTGTTGAGGAGAAATATATGGTTTTGTTAAAAGAAACATTTCTACATTATGTCCTCCTTTTCATGAACTGTTTTTTCCAATGGAAATAAAGGAAAAACCTGTTCCAGCTGCCTTCAGTTTCACAACCAAAGTATCCATTTTTGTCACACTCAATCAGCTCTAATCATTACTATGAAAACCTGAAATTTGTTAATCCAGGTACACGGCTCATTCTGCTGACTCCATGAGTAGCAAATCTATTAGTCCTACAATGTGCAGTGTTTAATGCTATGTTGGTTGCTGCATGCAACTAATTTATTTCCTTTTTGGCAGGAACTGGCTGACTGCTATTTCATCAAGGGAACGTGGTGGCAGCTTCAAGCTTAAAATATTTTGACATAATACAAGAGTGACTCTTTTCACTTGACTCCAAGGCTGTCTCTTCTTTAGAAATGAATTTACTCAAGGCTATGGTTTTGGGGGTTCAGCTGAACAGGGATTAAGTCAATTATTAATGTTTTTTATATATCACTGGCAAAATGCATATATTAAATACATGAAAATTTTACAGTTGAATCAGAAGAGAATTGTCAATGGAGGTAAAGCAATGAATAGATATATCATTTGTCATCATAACACAGCTAATACTTCTGCCTTGACTTGGTACTGAACAAGACAGAATCTCCTGCACATTTTAAGACTAATATTTTCTACTTTGTGTATCTTATTACCTTTTTCAAATTCCTGTGCTGAACCAATATCTATAAAATAATACAAAAAGCATTTGATGTGTAAGCCATTAAAATGACGATGAACACAAAGCATTTTCCCCCAAAGAGACCTTGAATAATTATTACTATTACTATTATTATGGGCAGAAATCTCAGCTTCATTAGTACCATAGGATTAATAAGCAACTTCCCATAATTAGCTCTTTGTGTACTTGGTAGCTAGAGACTAAGTCAGGACAGATTCCATCTATGTTGGCATTTTCCTAAACGTTTAAAAAATGTCCTTTGAGCACAAATGTTATCTGTATGTACACAATGAAGGAAAAAAGCTGGGTATTTGATAAACACAATTGTTAAATTTATTTTAAATAAATTAATGATGAATTTTTAAATGAATGAATGAATCAATGATTCATTGAATGAGTGAGGCATGTATATTGAACTGTGTTTCGTGTATCAGGTTACATAACATAACATTCTTTTAGAAGTGCCAGAAGACCTTAAAGATCTTATAATATGGCTCTTAATTTTGTAGATGAGGAAATAAAAGTAAAATAATTTGCTTGATCACAATTTTTGTTGATGATGGTCCAAAACTCTTAATGATTTCCTTTCTTACCATGACAAATCAGATGGGCTTTCTCCAATATACCTTAGGTCCTGAGAGCTGCATAGGGCATTACAAAGAGCATGGGCTTGAGAGGCAGAGAAACCTGGGTTTGGAGCTCAATTTTGCATTTTCCAGCTGTGTATTCTTTGGCAAGTCACTTAACCTGAAACTTAATTTCTCATCAGTGATATGACATCCGTCTCACAGGGCCATTGTAAATGATGTGATTGTGTAATGTACCCAGGAAAGAGTAAACATGAATTGGTAATTCCCTCCTCTGTCTTTGATGTAGCATATTGTAAAAGAATTATGTGAACAGAGGATATCAGTTAGCTGAGCCTACATAATTTACTTTTAATTTAAAACTAACGCCAGAGCTGATCTTACTATATCATTGGCTATCTGAAGGTAAGAATTTTATTTTCCATGACAGGAAATTTCATTTCACTGTTTTCCCATCTGTATGGCCAGGCCATTTAAGATGGCTGTTCTCTTGCTGTCTGTATATCCCCTGCTCAGCTAGTCCCTGCTTCACTCACATGACTATCCAATCCTCTTAATTATAGGGCTTAATCAGTAACTGCCTCGGTGCTTGCTCCCCGCCCCAGCTGCTGGTTTCCCTGGTAATTGATGAGGCAACCTGACATCAATTCTCCCTATAAATGGTAGCCTCTTTCTCCCCCAGTTGGAGAAAGTGTTGCCATGTCTTGTATGCTGTGTTACAAAGTGGGGTGTTGCTCCAGGATCTTTTGTTTCAGGCCTGTAAGATTTCCTATCCCATAAACCAGTGATGTCTTTGTCGCTGTCTGGGGGCTCTTTTTTCAGTTTTGAGGCTGGGCAGTTACAAGGCTTACAGGCCTTCCGGGTGCAGCCCAACACCATCTAAGAAAACACAGATAATGAATTGTTTATAGTATAGATTGTTATAGATAACTTGAGTTGTCTTACCTATTTGAATTCTTCCTTATTAAAATACATGAGAGGTGGCAAAGTTATCTCTCATTAGAGTTAGACACTTTGAAATATTAAGATTTTTTTTCTTTTTGGTACTCCCATCCTGAGTCACACCATTGGCCTTGAACCCATATATCCATTTGGCCCATTCTCCTGTTTGCTAAGATTCTGTAGGAAGTTCTGTCATTGGGTACTGAGAGTGCTGAAAGCAAATAGCACTGTCTTCTGCATCCTAGAATGACTGACAATCTCCTAGAAAAGACGTTGTATCTGGAGCAGGGATTCATAGATACAAACCAAGGAAATTAAAAACAAGATAAAAGACCCAGGTCATCAATCATCTTTGCCAGTATTTTTTTTTTCTGAAGAAGTGAATTAAAGCATTTCTCCTTGTTGGGAAATAAAATGAAGAGTAACAGCATGACTTTTGCTCATTTAATTTTCTTCATCTGAAAACAAATAAAAAATCATGATAGAATGACTAAAACAAGGATTAGTGCATGATTAATATGTTCTAGGGACCTGTGTATTATTATCACAGTAGCCATGTGAATTAGGGAAACAGAGTCTTAGAGAGTTAAATAATTTAATGAAGATCATACAAGGAGTGACTCTAGCACACAAACCCATGTCTGCTTTTAAACCTACTTAATATTGCCTGAATATTAGTCAGCCTACTTCTGAGGTTTTAAAGCCACAGTGAAAAAAGTGAAGTATAGCCAAAATATGGATAGATTTGCCATGCTGGTTATTACCCATTGGAAGCAGGCTGATCCCTGAAAATCAGTTTACCAAATGCCATTTAACCTAAAGCTAATTTGTCAAATGACCATTTCCCCATATGGCCAATTTGCCAAATATACCAAATTTAGAAATTTACAAAAAATATGATTTGTATTAAAAGACATATTAAACGAGTGTACTTATATATTAAACGAGTGTACTTATATATCCTTTACTGATAGATTTACATTTGAGAATTAAAAAATTACTCCATATTATTCACAATTATCTTCCTTATAAATATGTTGATAAAAAAGGATAGATTCCTAGACTATGCTATTATATGACCCTTAGCTTTTGACCAACTGAACATTCCTTAAGATGCTACTAAGAAGCATATAATTACTGAATATATTAACTGATAAATTCAAGACTATTCCTTAAAGCTTGCTTTGGTAACTTGATGAACTAAGAAAATTTGGCTAGGTGGTCATACCAGTAGTCCTGTGAACCTTAGTGTGCAGCATTTGGAGATCTTGTTAAAAAGCAGATTCTAAGTTTATAGGTCTAAGTGAAGCCTGAGAGTCTGTATTTCTAATAAGCACTCAAGTGATACATATGTTGCTTGCTTCAGACCACATTATGAGTAGCATAGATTTATAGGGAATTAGCTTTCAATGAGTCGATACAGGGTGAACTGAACTAGAATTGCATATATCACACCTATTTCACTCTCAACTGCACTGACCTTTGTTTAAGACTTCCTGTATAAAGAATATTTTGCTTAGCTATTAACATGACTAGTCTTTAAACTGATACAGATTTGGGTAATGAGAGAAAAGCGAAAAATTGTTTTATTATTGTGTCAGTAATCTAAACAGTTTGAGGAAAGCCATGATACCATCTGCTATCCTGTCTAATTTCTCCTAAGTTCTCAGCATGAAATATGTCCATAAAATTTCTAGCAGTTAGAAACATGAATACTTAGAGTTATTGCATAATAATGGAGTTTTAGCAACTCACTGACAATTTGAAGTACCTGTTTTTATTGCATTTAATTGTGTCCATGTCAGATATTTTGAAAACTAGGATAGAAAGAAATATGTTACACATCATAGTTCTTTGACCTAAATTATCTTGGTAAAATGAAGTATTTGATAGTCAAGAAGAATATGTATATTATCATCTATAGCTGTGAAGAATATTTTATTATGCTGACAGAATTTCCTTTTGCTTTGAGAAAACTCTTTCAAATAATTACATTAAATATCTAGTTAAATATGATTGGTAATAGAGCTGAGTTGTAAGTTTTGTTTAGTACAGTAGGTCTCAACCTTGGCTGTATCTTAGAATCACCTGGGAAGCTTTCAAAAAAAATCTCAGTTCTCAAGCCACCCCCCAGATTAGCTAAATTTGAATCACTGTATAGATTTTTTAAATCTCCCCAGGTGATTCTAATGTACAGACAGGGTAGTGATGCTTTTCTCATTCTCTGAATTTACATAATTGTTCTTTATTCTTTTTTTCTGCCATTATCATGCTCTTCCAATTCTTCCTGTTCTTTTGGTTATTTACATGCAGGACCATCTGTTAAAATGGCATAATTCTTGCTTATAAAGTGGACTAAGGCAAAAATTCCAGACAAAGTCATACAAATACATGGGTAATCTTTTTGTTTATTTGTATGACAGAAACGAGACCCTTTAGGAAATAATTATTATTTGAACTTTATGTCTTTGGCCTGGGTTCATATATAATCATAGAACAGCAAATAAGCAGAAAAAAAGCAATTGCAATTTGAATGACACATGAAAGCAGTTCAACTCATTCCATTTGACTACCTTTTTGGCGTGTAGTTCCATTTAAAAGTGCTGGGCTTGGACACTGATAGACACTATTTAGTCTTATATATTTTTTAAAGGTTCTACTTAGTTTCTGCAAATGTCATACCATGGTACTAAGAACTGAAAAAGGGTGTGAGAAACTGATGTGTTGGTGTGTGGGCTTTTAATGACATTGCTATGTGTACATATATTGTTTTCTTCTATTTCTGGTTAAGAAATGGGAGAGCAGATTGGTGTAACTGGAGAGTAAGCTCTGGAAAGCACAAATGGAGATTATTAATTTTTCATTCCCCTCTCACCCAGTGCTTACCATTTAACTTAGTACATAGTAATAAATCTGACTAATGTAGAGGAATATAATTTGGGTAGAGACCTACATAGGTGAATCAGATAGAATAAGAATGCTTTATTTCTAAAGCAATTATCTTAATTCAGAGGATCACAAAACTTAAACATTTAGTAAGAAAGGGATAGGATCTCTTCAGAGATAGGGAAAATAAATCAGATATAATGTTCAATAACATGAATAGAAGGAATGAAATAAGGAACCAGAAAGTCTGACTGTTAAACACTGATATTGCTATAGGATGAGTTCTCTATTGGTCCAAGCACAGATCAGTTCTTGGTTTTTCTGAAAGATCTTATGACACATGATTAAGGCTAAGAAGTGAGTGAAATGATAATGGAATAGAGAAGGGAAAGCATGGAGAAAAGGAATGGGGTCAAAAAAGCATTTTTAAAAACATTTTTAAGAGAAAAATTTCTTGACATTTGAATTTGTGAATTTGAGGATAAACTAGACATTTATCAGGGTTGCTTCATTGAATTTGATTTCATTAATTCACAATTCTAAATTATTTATCAAGAATTAAGGACGTAGGGGAAAAAGAAACAGCAGGATAACAAAGAGGGGGGTTATCAAATCTATCAAAGCCAGTGTTCCCTTTTTATAACATAATTTTGTAGGTCCTCTTTATTACCCTGAGATAAAATTCATATATAATATAACCCACTTATACAAATTTTTTATAAGAATTAAAAGTTTATTATTAGTTATTACAACACGAATTCAGACAAAAGGCTACAATGTATAATCAGTTGTGACAGAGAAAGAGTATGATTCTTTTTGTTTTGGTTTTTAATGAAGTATGGTTGCTCTACAACATTATATTAGTTTCAGGCATATAGCATATTGATTTAATATTTTAATAGATTACACTCCACTTAAAGTTATGATAAAATATTGACTATATTCCCTCTACTATACAATATACCCTTGTTGCTTATTTTTTTATACATAATAGTTTGTATCTCTTAATCTCATATCCCTAGTTTGAACTCCCCCCTTGTCTTTCCCCTGTAATAACCACTGGTTTGTTTTCTATGTCTGTGAATCTGTTTCTGTTTTGTTATATTCATTAATTTGTTTTATATTTTTAGATTCCATATATAAGTGATAACATATAGTATTTGTCTTTGTCTGACTTATTTCACTAAGCATAATACCCTCTGAGTCCATTCATGCTGTTGCAAATGGCAACATTTCATTGTTTCTTATGGCTGAAGAGTATTCCATCTTCTTTATGCATTCATCTCTTGATAGACACTTAGGTTGCTTCCATATCTTAGATATTGTAAATACTGCTGCTGTGAACATTGGGGTGCATGTATCTTTTCGAATTAGTGTTTTTGTTTTTTTCAGATGTATACCCAGGAGTGGAATTGCTGGATCATATAGTAGTTCTATTTTTAGTTTTTTGAGGAACCTCCATAATGTTTTGCACAGTGGCTGCACCAATTTTCATTTCCACTGACAGTGTACAAGTGTTCCCTTTTTTCCACATCCTCACCAATATTTGTTATTTGTAGACTTTTTGATGATAGCCATTCTGACAGGTATCAGGTGCTATCTCACTGTGGTCTTGATTTGCATTCTCTGATGATTAGTGATGTTGAGCATCTTTTCATGTACCTGTTGGCCATCTGTATATCTCCTTTGGAAGAATGTTGATTCAGGTCTTCTACTCATTTTTTTTTAAATGATTGTTTTTTTGATATTGAGTTGTATGAGCTATTTATACATTTTGGATATTAATTCCTTATCAGTCATATCATTTGCAAATATTTTCTCCCATTCAGTAGGTTGTCGTTTTGTTTTATCAGTGGTTTCCTTTTCTGTGCAAAAGCTTTTAAGCTTAATTATGTCCCATTTGTTTATTTTTGCTTTTTTTCCTTTGCCTTAGGAGACAGATGCAAAAAAATATTGCTCTGTCATAGAGTGTTCTGCCTGTGTTTTCTTCTAGGAGGTTTATTGTTACTGGTCTTACATTTAGGCCTTTTATCCATTCTGAGTTTATATTTTGTATATTGTGTGATAAAATGTTCTAATTTCACTCTTTTACAGGTAGCTGTCCCATTTTCTCTGCACTACTTATTGAAGATAATTTGCCTCTTTCATCATAGATTGATTGACCATAGGTTTGTGGGACTGAAGAAGTCACCAGTCTTGGAAGATTGCATGTTTCTAGAAATTTACCCATTTCCTTTAAGTTGTCCAATTTGTTAGCTTGTAAGCTTTCATAGTATTCTGTTATGATTTTTTTGTATCTCTGTGATATTAGTTTTTATGTCTCCTCTTTCATTTCTTATTTTGTTTATTTGGGTCCTCTTTCTTGTTCTTGATGAGCCTGGCTAAAGACTTATCAATTTTGTTTATCTTTTCAAACAACCAGCTCTAAGTTTCATTGATCTTTTTTTTTTTTTTGGTCTCTATTTTATTTATTTCCTCTCTGATCTTTATTATTTCCTTCCTTCTGCTAACTTTGGGTTTTGTTTGTTCTTATTTTTCTAATTCTTTTTGATGGTAGGTTAGGTTGTTTGAGATTTTTCTTATATCTTGAGGTAGGCCTGTATTCCTATAAACTTCCCTCTTAGAACTGCTTTTGCTGTGTCCTGTGGATTTTGGAAAGTTGTGTTTTTATTTTCATTTGTCTTGAGGTATTTTCTGATTTCCTCTTTGATTTCTTCATTGACCCATTAGTTTTTTAATAACATGTTGTTTAGTCTCCACATGTTTGTGCTTTTTCCATTTTTCTTCCTGTAATTGATTTCTAGTTTCATACAGTTGTGTTTGGAAAAGAATGCTGGATATAATTTCTGTCTTCTTAAATCTGTTGAGACTTGTTTTGTGACCTAGCATGTGATCTATCCTGGACAATGTTCCATGTGCACTTGAAAAGAATGTGTATTCTGCTGTTTTTGAATGGAATGTTCTATAGATGTCTATTAAGTCCAACAAGTCTTTTGTGTGATTTAAGACTACTGTTTCCATATTGATTTTCTGTCTGTTTGATCTGTTCATTGATGTAATTGGGGTGTTAAATTTCCCTGTTATTATGGCATTAGTGTCAGTTTCTCCCTTTATGTCTGTAATTATTTCCTTTATATATGTAGATGTCTCTATATATATTAGGTGCATAAATGTTAACATGTATTATATCCTCTCCTTGTTTTGATCCCTTTATCATTATATTTGTCTTTTATTATAGACCTCTTTGTCTTTTGTTATAGACTTTGTTTTAAAGTCTATTTTGTCTGATATGAGTATTGCTACTTCTGCTTTCTTGCTGCTTTCACTTGTGTGAAATATCTTTTTCCATTCCTTCGCTTTCAGTCTGTGTGTTTCTTTAGCACTGAAGTGAGTCTCTTGTAAGCAGCATACAGATGGGTCTTATTTTTTTATCCAATTATCCACCCTATGTCTTTTGATTGGAGCATTTAGTCCATTGACATTTAAAGTGATTATTGGTACGTAAGTGCTTATTGCCATTTTGTTACTTTTTTGATTGTTTTTGTACTTCTCTGTATTTTTCTTCTTTCAGTTTCTTCCCTTGTTGTTTGATGATTGTCTCTAGTGATATGCTTGTGTTCCTTTCTCTCTAGTTTATCTATTGTAGGTTTTTGATATGTGGTTACCATGGGGTTCATATACAAGGGTGAGTCAAAAATTATCCACACTCTGGTTATATTAAAACTTCTGTTGGCTGCACTGTCTTATCAGCACTTTCCATTCAAGGCTACTGTCTCCCCAGTCACTGATGTGCAAGTGTGAACGTGTTACATCAGTTCATTTGTAACTGAAGTACAAGCAAAAATGGATGCCCCACTTGTGATTTGCATGAAAGAAGAGCAGTGTGCAGTGATTTGTTTTTTGTGGTCTGAGGGTGTGCACATCTGCACACTTCTGCCCACACTGTCAACATGCTGCAAAAACTTCATTTTTAGATGTTAAAGCATCCTCCCTGTAGACATAATCTTGCTCCATTGGGCTCTCACCTGTTTGGTCCCCTGAAAGCAGCCCTACGAGGATGAAGATTCACTTCTGATGAAGAAGTGAAGACAGTGGTACATTTGTGGCTCACAGCTCAGCCTAAAATGAGGAAATATGAAAGCTTGTTGACAGATGGACAAAGTGTATTGAAAAGCAAGGAGATTATGTTGAAAAATGATGTATTTGTCTTTTCTAAAAGTTAATTAAAATAAATTCTACAGCCAGAGTGTGCATAATTTTTGACTCACCCTCGTATGTTGACCTATACTATATCTGGTAGTCATTTAAGTTCAAACACATTCTAAAAGATCTACATTTTTTACTCCCCTCCCTCACATTTTGTTTTGATGTTATATTTTACATCATGTTTGCTCCTTTACTTCTTATTATAGTTATACTTGATTTTATAATTTTTTGTCTTTTAATCTTTATACTAGCTTATTTAAATGATTTATCCACAGCCTTTACTAATGGAATTTTCCTTTTCTTATAGATTCTTACTTATTTTTGTACCCTTTTATTTTCAATTTAGAGAAGATCCTTTAACATTTCTGTTGGGGTAGGTTTAGTATTGATGAGCTCTTTTAGCTTTTGTTTGTCTGAGGAGTTCTTTATCTCTCCAATTCTAGAGAATAATCTTGTTGGGTAGCATATCCTAGATTGCAGGTTTTTCTTTTTCAATATTTTGAATATAACATGCCACTCCCTTCTGGCCTGCACAATTTCTGCAGGAAAATCAGCTGATAGCTTTATGGGGGTTCCCTTGTATGTGACTGTTTTTCTTTTGCTGCCTTTAGAATTCTATGTTTAACTTTTGCCATTTTAATTATGATATGTCTTGGTATGGGTCTGTTTGGGTTCATATTGTTTGGGATTCCCTTTGTTTCCTATAGTTGGGTTTCTGTTTCCTTCTTCAGGTTTGGAACTTTTTCAGCCATAACTTTGTCAAGAACATTTTTGACCCCTTTCTCTCTGTCCTCTTTCTGAGACCCCTATAATGCAAATGTCAGTACACTTGATGTTGTCCCAGAGGTCTCTTAAACTGTTCTCATTTTTTAAAATTCGTTTTTCTGTTTGCTGTTCTGATCATGTGATTTCCATTATTCTATCTTCCAGATTACTTATGTCTTTTTCTGTATCACCTATTCTGCTGCCAATTCCTTCTAAGTGTATTTTTCATTTCAGTTATTGTATTATTTAGTCTGACTGGTCCTTTTTTATATTTTCTATTTCCTTAAGATTCTCACTGTGTTCATTTGTTCTTTTCCCTAATTTATTTAGCATTCTTATTACTAATGCTTTAAACTCTTTATCTTGTTATTTATTCCTGTTTCATTAATTGATTTTAAGGGTTTTTCTCTTATCTTTCATTTGAAATAAATTGCTATGTCTTCTCGCTTTGCTTAACTTTCTCCACCTCTGTGAGATTAGGTGAAACAGTTACCTATTCTGGTCTTGAAAGGGTCTTTGTGTAGGTGTCACTCTACATTCTTTATGTGCCTGGTGGGAGAGGTGGATCTGACATGAGTAACATCTTCCCTCAGGGTGTGCTGGCAGCTATCACCTTGGTAGGAAATGGGGCTAGAGATGGCGGCACTAGAGCCAGAGACAAGTGTGAGCCTGGGCTTCTCCTCTCCTCAGTGGCCAACATCACCCTATTGGGGTGGGGGCATGTCACAAGTTGCTGGAGCAGAATCCCTAAGGATCAGGTCTGAGCTGGCTCCACTCCCTCTAAGTGTGTGTTCTCCTTGCCCCCAGCACAGGCACCCTCACTCCAGAGGGGAGCAGTGGTGGAGAAAAAGGGGCTGGAGCTGGCGCTAAGCATAGGTTGAGGTGAAGGTTATGGCAGTCCCAGCATAGTCAGAGTCCTGGATGCTGTTCCAGGTTTGATCTGGCTCTGTCTGTCACAGCCATGCACTCCCCTCAACCATTGCAGCTCTCACCCTGGTGTCAAGCTGCATAACATAGCAAGTGAGTTTGGAGCTGATGCTCAGCTCAGGCTGGGGTATGCACCAGGGCAGTCGCAGGAAACCAGCCAGATTCCCAGGCAGTTTCAATTTGCTTCCTCAACCTTGTTTCAGGAGCCAGCAGCATGTGCACGCTCTTCATGAGCAGTGGCTAGGTTTTTTACAGCCTCACTTTAATCTCAGTGGTTTTCAAACCAGCTAAGGGGACTTGTCCTCCTGATGTCAGACCCCAGGGCTCAGTCCCCAGGGAGGATCTTCAAGCCTGTGTAATCCCTCTCCTCCTCTGTGTCCCCTACTGGGGGCACAGGTCTGTACCTGATTGCTTCTCTTCTCTTCCTACCTGCTTCTGTGTAGATCTTTCCTACAGCCTTTATTGTTTTT
Source organism: Hippopotamus amphibius kiboko (assembly GCF_030028045.1). Classification (NCBI taxonomy): domain Eukaryota; kingdom Metazoa; phylum Chordata; class Mammalia; order Artiodactyla; family Hippopotamidae; genus Hippopotamus; species Hippopotamus amphibius. The sequence goes on from NC_080203.1 coordinate 118,648,392, forward strand.
GTAAGTGTCTTTCTGCCTGTCTTCAGTTTGTTTTCAGTGAGAATTGCTCCATATATAGATTTTCTGATGTGTTCATGGGGGGGGGGGAGGTGAACCCTGTGTCCTCCTACTCTGCTATCTAAATCCTATCTTCACACAAATAAGTTTTTAAAAAGCAGTAAGATGGAGGTCAAAAGATGGCGGCGAAGTAGAGAGATGTGGAGTGCATCCCTCTCCACAGATGCATTGGGAATGCACGGAAGGACGCAGTAATTCCCACAGAGAACCAGCTGAACACCAGCAGATGGCCTTGGACACCAGAAAGGGCTGAGGGGAGCCCGACATAGCCGGTAGGGAGGCATCTATGAGGGCTCAAAGAGGGTGAAGCGGCGGAGCTGTGGCAGATGGGAGGGAGTGAGAAACATACGGAGGGTCCGCAGCGCAGCTCAGCGTTCCCGGACCGAGACATCGATCCACGGCTGAACGGAGGGTCCAGGAGCGGGAGCGTGGGAACCGGAGAGCTGGTTCAGGGTGAGAAACATTGTTGCCGGTAGGGTGACGGACCGAGAGGACAGGAGGGAGGAGGTCCGCGGAGAGGAGTGCCCGTCCCTGAGAGCAGCCCGGCCATGATGGCGGCTGGAGGCTGCAGGCTCACGGGCCGGGGGAGAGGAGCCGCGGGCATAGCCTCTCTCTCTCTTTCGGCCCCTCTGCAACAGGCAGTGGAGAGATGCCCTGCAGGCCACCTAAGGTGATCAGGGATAAAAAGCACCCTCAGGCACTCGGGCGGGGCTAGATTAAAACCCCTTGCAATGCCAGCAGCAGGGAGGCTGCCTAGAGAAAAAAAAAAAAACAACAGCATCAAAAAGAAAAAAACCCAAGAGAGGCCCAACTCTAAGACTTTCTGTTTATGCCTGAGCCACCAGCGCCCTCTGCAACAGGCACCTCCAAGCCTGACTGAAACAACAGTGTGCCACTGCTCACTCACTCCCAGGGGAAGGAGCCACTATTGTACCCTCTCCCTCCCTACACACCGACTCTTACAGACGAACAATAAAGGAACCTCTGCCGGTCACAGAATAACGCAAAAAAAACCCAAGGCAAGGAGGAGGACACTTACAGCTGAGACTAAGGAAACAGAAATAGTAGTATCAATACCTATTGAACTGGTCCATTCTGGGATCAGTTCTGGATTTTCTTTTCTTTATTAAATATGATCTTAACCCTAAGGGATCTACAAGTTTTATAACATAATTTTTTAATGATATTTTTTATTCTTTTTTTTTTTTTTTGCCTTTTTATATACTTCTATATCTAGCTAAGTTTTTGGTAGTACGGACAATATATCTCTCATACTTTCCTTTCATCCCTATCTTTTATACATTTCTACTCCTTTCTTTTTATTTGCATATTTCCAACCACATTACGCTCTTCTGTTCCCCTTTCTTCCAGCCTTTTTTAGTTTATTTTATCTTAACATACTTATAAGCAACACTATTGGTCTGCTCAGACTCCTTGCTCTATTCTCCAGATGACGCACTGCCTTGGTATTTAATATTAGGCTTTTGTCTTTATCTTAGTTCTTAGTACAGTTGTCTAATTACATTCTGAGAATCTCCATTCTCTCTGGTGGTACTCTGGCTCTTTTCTATATTTCATCCTAGCTTACAAAATCTCCCTGGATTAATGTTTGTATGTGTAAGGCGTTATTTGTTTGTTTGCTTGCTTTTGCTTTTGTCTCCGATTTGTTCTGTTTCAGTTGTCAATTTCTGCTGGGTTTCTCTTTGAATATCTGATAGCACACTGAGGTTCTGTCAGGTCTTTCTAGAGCCTTATGTCCTAATGGATTCAGTAATCGTGTGTCTTATACATGTATGTGTTTCCTAGACTTAATATTCGTTTAATCCAATACTGGGACATTAGTCTGAGGCTTGGACAGTCTTCTATAAACACCTCTATCGCCAGGACAAGCAACCCCAAAAGTTTGGACAACCATGAGGAAACAAAGAAACACCATGCAGGCAAAGGAGCAGGAAAAAACCCACAAGACCAAATAAATGAAGAGGAAATAGGAAAAATGCCTGAAAAAGAATTTAGAGTAATGATAGTAAAAATGATACAAAATCTCGATAACAAAATAGAGAAAGTACAAGAAACAGTTCATAAGAACTCAGAAAAACAAACAGCAATGGATAACAAAATAACAGAAATTAAAAATACTCTAGATGCTCTAACCAGCAGAATGACTGAGGCAGAAGAACGCATAAGTGAGTTGGAAGATAGAATGGGGGAAATAAACGCCACAGAGCAGGAAAAAGAAAAAAGAATAAAAAGATTAGAAGACAGTCTCAGAGACCTCAGTGATAGCCTTAAACGTACCAACATTCGAATTATAGGCATCCCAGAAGAAGAAGAAAACAAGAAAGGGTCTGAGAAAATATTTGAAGAGGTTATAGTGGAAAACTTCCCCAACATGGGAAAGGAAATAATTAACCAAGTCGAAGAAGCACAGAGCGTTCCATACAGAATAAACCCAAGGAGAAATACACCAAGACACATATTAATCAAACGAACGACAATTAAACACAAAGAAAAAATATTAAAAGCAGCAAGAGAAGAGCAACAAACAACATATAAGGGAAAACCCATAAGGATAACAGCTGACCTTTCTACAGAAACTCTGCAGGCCAGAAGGGAATGGCAGGATATACTGAAAGTCCTGAAAGAGAGAAACCTACAGCCAAGAATACTCTACCCAGCAAGAATCTCATTCAGATTTGAGGGAGAAATCAAAAGCTTTCCAGACAAGCAAAAGTTAAGAGAATTCAGCACCACCAAACCAGCCTTACAACAAGTGCTAAAGGAACTTCTCTAAGTAGGAAACACAAGAAAAGGAAAACACCTACAAATACAAACCCCAAACAATTCAGAAAATGGTAATTGGAACACACATGTCAATAATCACTTTAAATGTAAATGGATTACATGCTCCAACCAAAAGACACAGACTGGCTGAATGGATACAAAAACAAGACCCTTCTATATGCTGCCTACAAGAAACCCACTTCAGACCAAGGGATACATATAGACTGAAAGCGAAGGGATGGAAAAAGATATTCCATGCAAATGGAAGTCAAAAGAAAGCTGGAGGAGCAATACTCATATCAGACAAATTAGACTTGAAAGTAAAGACGATTAAAAGAGACAAGGAAGGACACTACATAATGATCAAGGGATCCATTCAAGAAGAACAGATCACAATGGTAAATATCTATGCCCCCAATATAGGAGCACCTCAATACATAAGGCAAATGCTAACAGCCATAAAAGGGGACATCGACAGTAACACAATAATAGTGGGAGACTTGAACACCCCACTTACATCAATAGACAGATCATCCAAACAGAAAATAAATAAAGACACACAAGCTTTAAAGGACACATTAGACCATCTCGACTTCATTGATATTTATAGGACATTCCATCCAAAAATGACAGACTACACTTTCTTCTCAAGTGCACACGGAACATTTTCCAGGATAGATCACATCTTGGGTCACAAATCAAACCTCGGCAAATTCAAGAAAACTGAAATCATATCAAGCATCTTCTCAGACCACAACGCCATGAGACTAGATATCAATTACAGGAAAAAAACTGCAAAAAATACAAACACATGGAGGCTAAACGATTCACTCTTAAACAACCAAGGAATCACTACAGAAATCAAAGAGGAAATCAAAAAATATCTAGAAACAAATGACAACGAAAACACAACAACCCAAAACCTATGGGATGCAGCAAAAGCAGTTCTAAGAGGGAAGTTCATAGCAATACAGTTCTACCTTAAGAAACAAGAAAATTATCGAATAAACAACCTAACCTTACACCTCAAACAATTAGAGAAAGAAGAACAAAGAGACCCCAAAGTGAGCAGAAGGAAAGAAATCATAAAGATCAGAGCAGAAATAAATGAAAAAGAAAGGAAAGAAGCCATAGCAAAAATAAATAAAACTAAAAGCTGGTTCTTTGAGAAGATTAACAAAATTGATAAACCATTAGCCAGACTCATCAAGAAAAAAAGGGAGAAGACGCAAATCAACAGAATTAGAAATGAAAAAGGAGAAGTAACAACGGACACCTCAGAAATACAAAACATCATGAGAGACTACTACAAGCAACTAGATGCCAATACATTGGATAACCTGGAAGAAATGGATACATTCTTAGAAAAATACAATCTTCCAAGACTGAACCAGGAAGAAATAGAAACCATGAACAGACCAATCACAAGTACGGAAATTGAGGCCGTGATTAAAAATCTCCCAACACACAGAAGCCCAGGACCAGAGGGGTTCACGGGCGAATTCTATCAAACATTTCGAGAAGAGTAACACCTATCCTTCTCAAACTCTTCCAAAATATTGCAGAAGGCGGAGCACTCCTAAACTCATTCTACGAGGCCACCATCACCCTCATACCAAAACCAGGCAAAGATGTCACAAAAAAAGAAAACTACAGACCAATATCACTGATGAATATAGATGCAAAAATCCTCAACAAAATACTAGCTAGCAGACTCCAACAGCACATTAAAAAAATCATACACCATGATCAAGTGGGGTTTATCCCTGGGATGCAAGGATTCTTCAATATACGCAAATCAATCAACGAGATACATCATATCAACAACTTGAAGGATAAAAACCATATGATCATCTCAATAGATGCAGAAAAAGCTTTTGACAAAGTTCAACATCCATTTATGATAAAAGCTCTCCAGAAAATGGGCATAGAAGGAAATTACCTCAACATAATAAAAGCCATATATGAAAAACCAAAAGCCAACATCATTCTCAATGGGGAAAAACTGGAAGAATTCCCTCTAAGAACAGGAACAAGACAAGGGTGTCCACTCTCACCACTATTATTCAACATAGTTTTGGAAGTTTTAGCCACAGCAATCAGAGAAGAAAAAGAAATCAAAGGAATCCAAATTGGAAAAGAAGAAGGAAAATTGTCACTCTTTGCAGATGACATGATATTATACATAGAAAACCCTAAAGACTCTACCAGAAAACTGCTAGCACTAATTGATGAGTTTAGTAAAGTTGCAGGATACAAAATGAATGCACAGAAATCTCTTGCATTCCTATACACGAACAACGGAAGAGCAGAAAGAGAAATTAAGGCAACTCTCCCATTCACCATTGCAACAAAAAGAATAAAATACCTAGGAATAAACCTGCCTAAGGAGGCAAAAGATCTGTATGCAGAAAACTTTAAGACATTGATGAAAGAAATCAAAGACGACACAAACATATGGAGGGACATACCATGTTCCTGGATTGGAAGAATCAACATCGTGAAAATGTCTGTACTACCCAAAGCAATTTACAGATTCAATGCAATCCCGATCAAATGACCAATGGCATTTTTCACAGAACTAGAGCAAGAAATCTTACGATTTGTATGGAAACGCAAAAGACCCCGAATAGCCAAAGCAATCTTGAGAAGGAAAAATGGAGTTGGTGGAATCAGGCTTCCTGACTTCAAACTAGACTACAAGGCCATAGTGATCAAGACAGTATGGTACTGGCACAAAAATAGAAAGGACGGTCAATGGAATAGAATAGAGAACTCACAAATAAGCCCAAACACATATGGGCACCTTATCTTTGACAAAGGAGGCACGAGTATACAATGGAAAAAAGACAGCCTCTTCAATAAGTGGGGCTGGGAAAATTGGACAGCAACATGTAAAAGAATGAAATTAGAACACTTCCTAACACCATACACAAAAATAAACTCCAAATGGATTAAAGACCTACATGTAAGGCCAGACACTATAAAACTCCTAGAGGAAAACATAGGCAGAACACTCTATGACATCCATCAAAGCAACATCCTTTTTGACCCACCTCCTAGAATCATGGAAATAAAATCAAGAATAAACGAATGGGACCTCATGAAACTTAAAAGCTTTTGCACAGCCAAAGAAACCATAAACAAGACTAAAAGGCAACCCTCAGAATGGGAAAAAATAATTGCCTATGAAACAACGGACAAAGGATTAACCTCCAAAATATACAAGCAGCTCATGCAGCTTAATACCAAAAAAGCAAATAACCCAATCCACAAATGGGCAGAAGACCTAAATAGACATTTCTCCAAAGAAGACATACAGATGGCCAACACACACATGAAAAGATGCTCAACATCACTCATCATCAGAGAAATGCAAGTCAAAGCCACAATGAGGTATCACCTCACTCCATTCAGAATGGCCATCATCACAAAATCTGGAAACCACAAATGTTGGAGAGGGTGTGGAGAAAAGGGAACTCTCCTGCACTGTTGGTGGGACTGTAAGTTGGTACAGCCACTATGGAAAACAATTTGGAGGTTCCTTAAAAAACTACAAATAGAACTCCCATATGATCCAGTAATCCCACTCCTGGGCATATACCCAAAGATAACCATAATCCCAAAAGAAACTTGTACCATCATGTTTATTGCAGCACTATTTACAATAGCCAGGACATGGAAGCAACCTAAATGCCCATCAACAGATGAATGGATAAAGAAGATGTGGCATATATATACAATGGAATATTACTCAGCTATAAAAAGGGATGAGATGGAGCTATATGTAATGAGGTGGATAGAACTACAATCTGTCATACAGAGTGAAGTAAGTCAGAAAGAGAAGGACAAATATTGTATGCTAACTCACATGTACGGAATCTAAAAATGGTACTGATGAACTCAGTGACAAGAACAAGGACCCAGATACAGAGAATGGACTGGAGAACTCGAGGTATGGGAGGGGGCGGGGGGTGAAGGGGAAACTGAGGCGAAGTGAGAGAGTAGCACAGACATATATATACTACCAACTGTAAAATAGTCAGTGGGAAGTTGTTGTATAACAAAGGGAGTCCAACTCGAGGATGGAAGATGCCTTAGAGGACTGGGGCAGGGAGGGTGGGGGGGACTCGAGGGGGGGAGTCAAGGAAGGGAGGGAATACGGGGATATGTGTATAAAAACAGATGATTGAACCTGGTGTACCCCCAAAAAATTTAAAAAAAAAGCAGTAAGATATCCAAATTGTAATATAAAGAGAAATAAAAGGAAAGTAATTTATAATAAATGTATTTCAATGATGTGTTTTTTATAAAGTGTAATGTGTTTCAACAATGTATTTTATCACATATAATGCAGTACACAGAAATATGTAGTTTAGAATGTGTTTCAGTGTGTAATTCGGCATGAATGCACTTTAAGACAATATCCATTGCTTGCATCCATTATTATAATCAGTGTGAATACAAAAGCTAAAGCTGCAGACAAATCCAGGTGTGTTGTACTGGTAACTCAAATACATACACAGCATTGCCTTAGGGATACAATTTTCCTGAAACGTAAACAACTCTTGATAAAGTTCCAAAGAAAACTCATGAAACAAAATACAATCTTCCTTTGATTTATATAGTGGTTGCATTTCTAGAAAATTCAGTGCAAATTAACACTGCAAAAATCACTTTGTGTGGCATGGAGTTAGGTTCTAAGTGTAAATACTTATAAATGGGATTTTCATCTACATGACTGTCTGGCAAGACATTAGAAACTTGTGTGGGGTATAGAACAGTTTATTGTATGTCAGTGTTGTGCTCATTGTAAGATATTCAATATCTACCATCCCTATCCCACTGAATGCCAGTACCATCCCTAAATCATTGGGAAAATTAAAAATTCCCCTTCAAGTTTCCAAAATGTTCATTATTGGCCATTCTTACCCTGATGATTTTGGGGGATAAGCCATATACTTCAGCCAAAGGTTTGTTTTACCTCTGACACTAGCATTCTCCACCCTTGGGCAAGTCAGTACATCTTTTTGAGTCTCAGTTGAGAGAGGGGTGAGGGGTGGGAATAAAACTAGGGGTGCAGAAATGCTATTTTTCATTTTAAGGTGGAGAGAGACTCTCTCCAACCATATAGTAGTTTCAAGACTCTTAGCTGCTAGTGCTTTTGGTGAATCTTGTGCAGTATTCTTCTGGGGCTTAGACCTCACTGTTCTCAAGATGTTACCCTTGATATAATTCAAAATTCTTGTTGTTGTTGTTGACTCTTGCTTTATTAGACCACCTAGTCTTTTGAGAAAATCAAGACTAGGAAAACTCTCGGTGGTACTCATCTCCTCACAATACCTGATTCCCAAACCCTGCCCCAAACCTTAAGAATTCTTACTGGACCTCCAAGTCAGAACCTGTTTCCCATCTTACACCTTGGAAGCACTGCGATGTCAGCACAGGCTCTTTGATCAGGCCCTTTGAGTCTAGTCAGGGAAAAACAATGACGACATCATTGGAATTGAGAGCATGTTTCCAAAACCCACATTCTCACTCTCCAATAAGAAGGTGAAAAAGTAAAATGCCTTCAACTTATATCAGAGTAGTGCTAGTTGCATGTCTTTTTTCCCCTTTATAGTAGTAAGCAGAAGTGATAGATGGTATAATTTGTTTATGATTCTTTCCCTCCCTCCCTTGCCATGGATTCTCCATATATAGAATGTACTTCCTCAACCCACTAATGTTTGGGGTAGTCATATGATTTGCTTTAGCCAATTTAACGTGAACAGAATTGATAGCATGACAGTTTTCAGTTACAGGCCTCAAAGAAACGTGGAAAGTTTCTTTCAGCCCCCTTGCAAACCTATCCTTTGTCATGAAAAGAACTTAAACTTTTGAAAGGCTGCTGGTTCTAGAATGAAGAGGTGTGCAAAATAGACGTGCAGTCATTCTTAGCCAGGAGCAAACCCAGGTAAGCTCAGTCAAGTCCACTTGACTAACGGCTGATCTTACTGTAGAGCTGTGCTAGAAACATACATATCAGTGGCTGTAAGCCACTGAGAATTGGAGAGGGGAGGGGAGGGTGAAGTCTTTGTTAAGCAGCATTAATGTAAAAAACCTGAGTAATACAGCAGACTAGTTTCATAGTAGGTACCTCACAACATCATGAAGGAACGTGGCTGTTGACCACAGTAAGTTGTGGTCAACAGCCAGGTTTGCCCCATGAAAGAGGCTCTGACTTGGAGAGTCAGTAAGGTATTTTGGTTTTTGGCAGGGAGTGAGGATCAGGTAGTAAGAAGAGATGAGTACCACTGAGAGTTTTCCTAGCCTACATTTTCTCAAGGGACTGAGCAGTCTAATAAAGCAATAGTCAAATGAAAAAAGAAAAATTTGCACTGTATCAAGGGTAGCTCTTATCTTCAGAATGGTGATGTCTCAGTCCCAGAAGCCTATCGGGCAAGATCCCACCCAAAGCATTAGAAGTCTCAAAGCTGCTATGTGATTGATGTCCTTTTCATACTTTAAAATTATTTCATTCAGTGGAATGAATGAAAAGGAGGAACTGCAAAGGAAATAGTTAGGAATAGCAGTAAAATGACACTCCAAGTGTCTGAAAAAAATTTGAGGAGAAAAATCTGAAGCAGATAGAAGCAGTTTGGTATGAATTGTAACAGAGCCCATGTTGGAGAGCTGCTTCAAAGTTAATTAGCGCTTAGAGACTTGGTGATGAAACCTGAACAGTTATGCTGGAATGAGGGGCACATTTACACAGCTGAAGGGAATGCTTGGATTGCCAGTTGAAGTTACTTTGGAGAACCTTATTAAATTAAGTCTAATGATGGAATGGGATAAAACATCATCAACTATATTTTCATCAACATTTAAAATTTCATGGGATCATAGAATATTTTCAAGCTGGAAGGGATCTTGGGGTTTGGTCTCATGCTTTTATTTTTATCAGGCAATTGAGCTGCAAAAAAATTGAGTAGTTCTGCTTAAACTCACACAGATAGGAGCAAATTTGGCAGTACAGTCCAGGATCCTGAGTCTACTGCCTCTTTTCATCTTTCATTCTTTGTCTTTTTTATTCTAAATTTTAATCATAGATTTGAGTTATCTTAGGAAATAAAGAGAAATAAGAAGAAAAAAATTCTCCTAAAACTGCTACTTAATCTGTTTCTTGAAAGTTTGGTATTATGCTGAGAGAGTATGGGTGATTGGTTTAGACCCTTAGCTTCTTTACTTTCTACTCTGTCAGGTATTTGAAGACATTTTTCTTTCTGCTACTATTACTTGGAAATGCTAGTACTTCAAAGCCTTAGGTAAATTGCATTTCAGAGAGGAGGAGCTGGCAAAATGGATGGCAACATGAGGGGTTTTTAAGGTCCTGGGGACATATCCCCCCCCAAAATATAGGTCTCTGTTTAAGGGAAGAAAAAGAATGCCTAGATTACGTCCCGCTTGCTCTCAGTGAGTTCTGTGTAACCTTTTTTTTAAATTGAAAACATTGATTGAGATAATTGTAGATCACATACAGTTGTAAGAATGACATAGAGAAATCCAGAACTCCTAATTTCTCCAAATGGTAACATCTTGTAAAACTATAGTACAGTATCACAAAGGATATTGACATTGATATAATCTACCAATCTAATTCAGATTTCGACAGTTTTACCTTTATTCTTGTGTGTGTGTGTGTGTGTGTATTTAGTTCTATATAATTTATCACGTGTGCTCACTATTATGGTCAAGGATAAAAAAATAGTTCTGTCAGTACAAGGATCCCTTGTATTGCCCACCATTTCCCCCTACCCAGCCTGCATCTTGATACCTAATCTGTTCTCCATTTCTATAATTTTGTCATTTCAAAATATTAAATTAATGGAATTATTCAACATGTAACCTTTTAGCATTAGCTGTTTTTATTCACCATAATTCCTTGGAAATTCATCCAAGTTGTTTTGTGTATCAATAGTTCACTCATTTTTACTGATGAGCAATATTCCATTGTATAAATATACAATAGTTTGTTTAATCACTTACCTGTTGAAAGACATCTGGGTTGTTTCCAGTTGTTGGCTACTATAAATAAAACTGCTATGAACATATGGGTATAGCTTTTGTGTGAACAAAGTTTTCATTTCTCTGAGATAAATATCCAAGAATGAAATTGCTGGCTTGTGCTGTAATCACAAATTTAGTTTTTAAAGAAACTTCCAAAACTATTTTCCAAAGTGGCTGTACCATTTTACATTCCCACCAGCAATGTGTGAATAATTCACTTTCTCCATATCCTCACTAGCATTTAGTGTTGTTGCTATTTTTTATCTTAGCCATTCTGGAGGATGTATAGTAATATCTCATTATGGTTTTATTTCCCATTTCCCTGATGGTCAATGATGTTGAACATCTTTTCATGTACTTGATGTGATGTGATTTTGGGAATACATTTATCAAGTTTCTTCTTTTATGGATTGTGCTTTTGATGTCAAATGTAAGAACTGTTTGCCTAGCTCTAGATCCTGAAGATTTTCTCCTATGATTTTTCCTAACAGTTTCATATTTTACATTTAAGTACATTATCCATTTTAAGTTAATTTTTATATAATGTGTGAGAGTTAAGTCAAAATTTTTCTTTCCCCATTTGTATCCAATTGCTCTAGTACTATTTGTTAGGAAGTCTGTCCTTCCTCCTTTGAATTGCTTTGCTTATGCACCTTTGTCAAAAATTGATTGGATATATTGATTTGGGTCTTCTTCTAGGTTCTCTGTTCTATAACATTGATCTAGTTGTCTATCCCTTTGCTCATACCACAGTTTTTTGGGGTGTGTGGGGTTTTTTGTTGTTGTTGTTGAAGTATAGTTGATTTATGATGTTATATTAGTGTCTGGTGTACAGCAAAATAATTCAGAGACTGATTCTTCTCACTTTATTCTTCTTTTTCAAGATTGTTTTAAGTATTCTAGGGCCTGTGCCTTTTCATATCAATTTTGGAATAATCTTGTATCTACAAAAGTATTGATGGAATTTTGATAGGAATTATATTAAAACTATAAACCAATTTAAGGAGAATTGGCATCTTTGTTGTCTCCTCTAATACATAAACATGATATGTTTCTCCATTTATTTAGATTATCTTTGATATTTTTTTCATCAGCATTTTGAAATCTTTAGCATATAAAACCTATATGCATTTTGATAAATGTATAACTACTTTTCTTTGGAGTGATTTTAAGTTATGTCATGTTTTTAATTCTGCATTTCATTATTAGTATATAAAATCCAATTGATTTTTGTTTGTTAATATTGTATTTTATGACTTTGCCCACTCACTTATTAGTTCTAGGATATTTTTGGAGACTCATTGGGATTTCCTACATATGTAATCATTTCATCCACAAATAGGGATGGTTTTATTTTCTTCTTTCCAAACTGTACCTTTTTATTTCTTTTCTTGCATTATTGCAGTGGTTCTAACTTCAAGTACTATTTTGCAAATGAGTGATGAGAATGGTCATCCTTCCCTTGTTACCAATATTAGGGAGAAGGCATTCAATCTTTCTCCATAAAATATGATGTTAGCTTTTGGTATTGTGTAGGTGCTCTTTTTCAAGTTGAGGTAATTCCCCTCTATTGCTAAGTTGCTGAGTGTTTTTATCATAAATGGATATTTGACTTTGTCAAATGATTTTTCTATATCATTTGATATGATTATATTACTTTTCTTCTTTAGTCTGTTTGTATGGTGGATTACATTGATTTTCAAATGTTAAACCGGCCTTTCATAACTGTAATAAATCATACTTGGTCATGGTCATGTTTTACACACTTTTAGATTTGGTTTGTTAATATTTATTTTTGAGAATTTTGTATATAAGGTCATAAGAGAAGTTTTTTTTATAACTTTTTTTTGTACTGTATTTGACCAGTTTTGGTATGAGAGTAATACTGGTTGTCATAGAATGAGTTGTCCCTCCTCCTCTTTTATCTGGAAGAGTTTATGTAAAATTGATGTTAAATCTTCCTTAATAGTTTGCAGAATTCTCCTGTGCAATTATCTGGAGATTTATTTTTCAGTAGCTTCTAAATTATAGATTCAATTTCCTGAATAGGACAATTCAGATGTTCTATTTCATACTGGTTGAGTTTGGTGGGAACTGGTCTGTTTCTTTTAAGTTGTCATATTTATGAGCATAAAGTTGTTCATATTTGTATTGATATCCTAAGGACTGCCATAATGAAGTACCACAAACCATTGGAATTTGTTGTCTCCTATTGGAGGCTCAAGATGTTGTCAGGGCCATGCTCCCTCTGAGACCTCGAGGGGAAGGATCCTTCTTTGACTCTTCCAGCTTCTAGTAGCCCCAGGTGTTCCTTGGCTTGTGGCAGCATAATTCCAATCTCTGCTTCCATCTTCACATGGTGTTCTCCCTGTATCTGCAGATCATTCTCCCTCTATATATGTCTATCTCTGTGTCCAAATTCCTCCTTTTAAAAAAGACACCAGTGATATTGGATTAGAGCCCACCCTAATGACCCCATTTAAACTTGATTAATTCTGTGAAGATCCTGTTTCCAAAAAAGGTCCCATTCTAAGATACTAGAGGTTAGAACTTTAACATATCTTGGGTTGGGGGCAGCATAATTCAACTCCCAACAGTATTTTTCCCTTGTTATCATTCTGATGGCTCATTATCTTTTGTGATAGCCTCTGTTTCATTCCTGATATTGGTGGTTGTGTCCTCTCTCTCTTTTTTATTTTTGTCAGTCTTGCTAGAGATTTGTTAATTTTATTGAATTTTTCTAGGGAACCACCTTTTTGTTTCATTGATTTTCTCTTTTGTTTCCAATTTTCAATTTCATTAATTTCTGCTCTTCTCCTTATTGTTTATTTTCTTCTGTTTGCATTGGATTTACTTTAGTCTTCTTTTTCTCGTTTCTTGAAGTGGGAACTTAGATTAATTGATTTGCCCTTTTTCCTCATTTCTAATTGAAGCATTTCATACTATAAATGTCCCTCTCAGTATCTTTAGCTGTATCCCACATATTTTGATATGTATTTTATTTTTTTATTGAAGTATAGTTAATTTACAATGTTGTGTTAATTTCTGCTGTACAGCAAAGTGATGCAGTTTGGTTTGGTATCTACACATTTAGGATCATTTTGTCTTCCTGGTATACTAACGCTTTTGTCATTTCGTAAATTACCTCTTTGTTTTTTGTGGTTTTATTTGCTTTGAAGTCTTCTTTGTCTGATATTCATATACCCACTTCTGCCTGTTTTTGATGTTTTCATAGTATTTTTTCCCCATCTTTTTAATTTCAACCCGTCTGTATTGTTGAACTTCTAGTAAGTTTCGTGTAAACAACATATAGTTGGGTCATGATTTTGGAGTGATTCTTCCAATCCCTGTCTTTTGATTAGTTTATTTAGCCCATTTACATTTCTTTGTCCTATTCCTATTTCTTAGTACTGATTTAATTACTTATATTCTTGCAAATACCCTTTGAGTTGTGTAGTTGTGATTTTTTTTTAATTTTATTTTTTTATTTATTATTTTTTTGGGGGTACACCAAGTTCAATCAACTGTTTTCATACACATATCCCCGTATTCCCTCCCTTCCTTGACTCCCCCCCTCGAGTCCCCCCCACCCTCCCTGCCCCAGTCCTCTAAGGCATCTTCCATCCTCGAGTTGGACTCCCTTTGTTATACAACAACTTCCCACTGACTATCTGTTTTACAGTTGGTAGTATATATATGTCTGTGCTACTCTCTCGCTTCGTCTCAGCTTCCCCTTCACCCCCCGCCCCCTCCCAAACCTCGAGTTCTCCAGTCCATTATCTGTATCTGGGTCCTTGTTCTTGTCACTGAGTTCATCAGTACCATTTTTAGATTCCGTATATGTGAGTTAGCATACAATATTTGTCCTTCTCTTTCTGACTTACTTCACTCTGTATGACAGATTGTAGTTCTATCCACCTCATTACATATAGCTCCATCTCATCCCTTTTTATAGCTGAGTAATATTCCATTGTATATATATGCCACATCTTCTTTATCCATTCATCTGTTGATGGGCATTTAGGTTACTTCCATGTCCTGGCTATTGTAAATAGTGCTGCAATAAACATTATGGTACATGTTTCTTTGGGATTATGGTTATCTTTGGGTATATGCCCAGGAGTGGGATTACTGGATCATATGGGAGTTCTATTTGTAGTTTTTTAAGGAACCTCCAAATTGTTTTCCATAGTGGCTGTACCAACTTACAGTCCCGCCAACAGTGCAGGAGAGTTCCCTTTTCTCCACACCCTCTCCAACATTTGTGGTTTCCAGATTTTGTGATGATGGCCATTCTGAATGGAGTGAGGTGATACCTCATTGTGGCTTTGACTTGCATTTCTCTGATGATGAGTGATGTTGAGCATCTTTTCATGTGTGTGTTGGCCATCTGTATGTCTTCTTTGGAGAAATGTCTATTTAGGTCTTCTGCCCATTTGTGGATTGGGTTATTTGCTTTTTTGGTATTAAGCTGCATGAGCTGCTTGTATATTTTGGAGGTTAATCCTTTGTCCATTGTTTCACAGGCAATTATTTTTTCGCATTCTGAGGGTTGCCTTTTAGTCTTGTTTATGGTTTCTTTGGCTGTGCAAAAGCTTTTAAGTTTCATGAGGTCCCATTCGTTTATTCTTGATTTTATTTCCATGATTCTAGGAGGTGGGTCAAAAAGGATGTTGCTTTGATGGATGTCATAGAGTGTTCTGCCTATGTTTTCCTCTAGGAGTTTTATAGTGTCTGGCCTTACATGTAGGTCTTTAATCCATTTGGAGTTTATTTTTGTGTATGGTGTTAGGAAGTGTTCTAATT
This sequence comes from Hippopotamus amphibius kiboko, assembly GCF_030028045.1. Classification (NCBI taxonomy): domain Eukaryota; kingdom Metazoa; phylum Chordata; class Mammalia; order Artiodactyla; family Hippopotamidae; genus Hippopotamus; species Hippopotamus amphibius. The sequence continues at coordinate 118,664,088 of NC_080203.1, forward strand.
TCATTCTTTTACATGTTGCTGTCCAATTTTCCCAGCCCCACTTATTGAAGAGGCTGTCTTTTTTCCATTGTATACTCGTGCCTCCTTTGTCAAAGATAAGGTGCCCATATGTGTTTGGGCTTATTTGTGAGTTCTCTATTCTATTCCATTGACCGTCCTTTCTATTTTTGTGCCAGTACCATACTGTCTTGATCACTATGGCCTTGTAGTCTAGTTTGAAGTCAGGAAGCCTGATTCCACCAACTCCATTTTTCCTTCTCAAGATTGCTTTGGCTATTCGGGGTCTTTTGCGTTTCCATACAAATCGTAAGATTTCTTGCTCTAGTTCTGTGAAAAATGCCATTGGTCATTTGATCGGGATTGCATTGAATCTGTAAATTGCTTTGGGTAGTACAGACATTTTCACGATGTTGATTCTTCCAATCCAGGAACATGGTATGTCCCTCCATATGTTTGTGTCGTCTTTGATTTCTTTCATCAATGTCTTAAAGTTTTCTGCATACAGATCTTTTGCCTCCTTAGGCAGGTTTATTCCTAGGTATTTTATTCTTTTTGTTGCAATGGTGAATGGGAGAGTTGCCTTAATTTCTCTTTCTGCTCTTCCGTTGTTCGTGTATAGGAATGCAAGAGATTTCTGTGCATTCATTTTGTATCCTGCAACTTTACTAAACTCATCAATTAGTGCTAGCAGTTTTCTGGTAGAGTCTTTAGGGTTTTCTATGTATAATATCATGTCATCTGCAAAGAGTGACAATTTTCCTTCTTCTTTTCCAATTTGGATTCCTTTGATTTCTTTTTCTTCTCTGATTGCTGTGGCTAAAACTTCCAAAACTATGTTGAATAATAGTGGTGAGAGTGGACACCCTTGTCTTGTTCCTGTTCTTAGAGGGAATTCTTCCAGTTTTTCCCCATTGAGAATGATGTTGGCTTTTGGTTTTTCATATATGGCTTTTATTATGTTGAGGTAATTTCCTTCTATGCCCATTTTCTGGAGAGCTTTTATCATAAATGGATGTTGAACTTTGTCAAAAGCTTTTTCTGCATCTATTGAAATGATCATATGGTTTTTATCCTTCAATTTGTTCATATGATGTATCACGTTGATTGATTTGCGTATATTGAGGAATCCTTGCATCCCAGGGATAAACCCCACTTGATCATGGAGTATGGTTTTTTTAATGTGCTGTTGGAGTCTGTTAGCTCATATTTTGTTGAGGATTTTTGCATCTATATTCATCAGTGATATTGGTCTGTAGTTTTCTTTTTTTGTGACATCTTTGCCTGGTTTTAGTATCAGGGTGATGGTAGCCTCGTAGAATGAGTTTGGGAGTGCTCCGCCTTCTGCAATATTTTGGAAGAGTTTGAGAAGGATAGGTGTTAACTCTTCTCGAAATGTTTGATAGAATTCGCCCGTGAACCCCTCTGGTCCTGGGCTTCTGTGTGTTGGGAGATTTTTAATCACGGCCTCAATTTCCGTACTTGTGATTGGTCTGTTCATGGTTTCTATTTCTTCCTGGTTCAGTCTTGGAAGATTGTATTTTTCTAAGAATGTATCCATTTCTTCCAGGTTATCCAATGTATTGGCATCTAGTTGCTTGTAGTAGTCTCTCATGATGTTTTGTATTTCTGAGGTGTCCGTTGTTACTTCTCCTTTTTCATTTCTAATTCTGTTGATTTGCGTCTTCTCCCTTTTTTTCTTGATGAGTCTGGCTAATGGTTTATCAATTTTGTTAATCTTCTCAAAGAACCAGCTTTTAGTTTTATTTATTTTTGCTATGGCTTCTTTCCTTTCTTTTTCATTTATTTCTGCTCTGATCTTTATGATTTCTTTCCTTCTGCTCACTTTGGGGTCTCTTTGTTCTTCTTTCTCTAATTGTTTGAGGTGTAAGGTTAGGTTGTTTATTCGATAATTTTCTTGTTTCTTAAGGTAGAACTGTATTGCTATGAACTTCCCTCTTAGAACTGCTTTTGCTGCATCCCATAGGTTTTGGGTTGTTGTGTTTTCGTTGTCATTTGTTTCTAGATATTTTTTGATTTCCTCTTTGATTTCTGTAGTGATTCCTTGGTTGTTTAAGAGTGAATCGTTTAGCCTCCATGTGTTTGTATTTTTTGCAGTTTTTTTCCTGTAATTGATATCTAGTCTCATGGCGTTGTGGTCTGAGAAGATGCTTGATATGATTTCAGTTTTCTTGAATTTGCCGAGGTTTGATTTGTGACCCAAGATGTGATCTATCCTGGAAAATGTTCCGTGTGCACTTGAGAAGAAAGTGTAGTCTGTCGTTTTTGGATGGAATGTCCTATAAATATCAATGAAGTCGAGATGGTCTAATGTGTCCTTTAAAGCTTGTGTGTCTTTATTTATTTTCTGTTTGGATGATCTGTCTATTGATGTAAGTGGGGTGTTCAAGTCTCCCACTATTATTGTGTTACTGTCGATGTCCCCTTTTATGGCTGTTAGCATTTGCCTTATGTATTGAGGTGCTCCTATATTGGGGGCATAGATATTTACCATTGTGATCTGTTCTTCTTGAATGGATCCCTTGATCATTATGTAGTGTCCTTCCTTGTCTCTTTTAATCGTCTTTACTTTCAAGTCTAATTTGTCTGATATGAGTATTGCTCCTCCAGCTTTCTTTTGACTTCCATTTGCATGGAATATCTTTTTCCATCCCTTCGCTTTCAGTCTATATGTATCCCTTGGTCTGAAGTGGGTTTCTTGTAGGCAGCATATAGAAGGGTCTTGTTTTTGTATCCATTCAGCCAGTCTGTGTCTTTTGGTTGGAGCATGTAATCCATTTACATTTAAAGTGATTATTGACATGTGTGTTCCAATTACCATTTTCTGAATTGTTTGGGGTTTGTATTTGTAGGTGTTTTCCTTTTCTTGTGTTTCCTACTTAGAGAAGTTCCTTTAGCACTTGTTGTAAGGCTGGTTTGGTGGTGCTGAATTCTCTTAACTTTTGCTTGTCTGGAAAGCTTTTGATTTCTCCCTCAAATCTGAATGAGATTCTTGCTGGGTAGAGTATTCTTGGCTGTAGGTTTCTCTCTTTCAGGACTTTCAGTATATCCTGCCATTCCCTTCTGGCCTGCAGAGTTTCTGTAGAAAGGTCAGCTGTTATCCTTATGGGTTTTCCCTTATATGTTGTTTGTTGCTCTTCTCTTGCTGCTTTTAATATTTTTTCTTTGTGTTTAATTGTCGTTCGTTTGATTAATATGTGTCTTGGTGTATTTCTCCTTGGGTTTATTCTGTATGGAACGCTCTGTGCTTCTTCGACTTGGTTAATTATTTCCTTTCCCATGTTGGGGAAGTTTTCCACTATAACCTCTTCAAATATTTTCTCAGACCCTTTCTTGTTTTCTTCTTCTTCTGGGATGCCTATAATTCGAATGTTGGTACGTTTAAGGTTATCACTGAGGTCTCTGAGACTGTCTTCTAATCTTTTTATTCTTTTTTCTTTTTCCTGCTCTGTGGCGTTTATTTCCCCCATTCTATCTTCCAACTCACTTATGCGTTCTTCTGCCTCAGTCATTCTGCTGGTTAGAGCATCTAGAGTATTTCTAATTTCCGTTATTTTGTTATCCATTGCTGTTTGTTTTTCTGAGTTCTTATGAACTGTTTCTTGTACTTTCTCTATTTTGTTATCGAGATTTTGTATCATTTTTACTATCATTACTCTAAATTCTTTTTCAGGCATTTTTCCTATTTCCTCCTCATTTATTTGGTCTTGTGGGTTTTTTTCCTGCTCCTTTGCCTGCATGGTGTTTCTTTGTTTCCTCATGGTTGTCCAAACTTTTGGGGTTGCTTGTCCTGGCGATAGAGGTGTTTATAGAAGACTGTCCAAGCCTCAGACTAATGTCCCAGTATTGGATTAAACGAATATTAAGTCTAGGAAACACATACATGTATAAGACACATGATTACTGAATCCATTAGGACATAAGGCTCTAGAAAGACCTGACAGAACCCCAGTGTGCTATGAGATATTCAAAGAGAAACCCAACAGAAATTGACAGCTGAAACAGAAGAAATCAGAGACAAAAGCAAAAGTAAACAAACAAACAAATAACACCTTACACATAGAAACATTAATCCAGGGAGATTTTGTAAGCTAGGATCAAATATAGAAAAGAGCCAGAGTACCACCAGAGAGAATGGAGATTCTCAGAATGTAATTAGACAACTGTACTAAGAACTAAAATAAAGAGAAAAACCTAATATTAAATAACAAGGTGGTACATCATCTGGAGAATAGAGCAAGGAGACTGAGCAGATCGATAGTGTTGCTTATAAGTATGTTAAGATAAAATAAACTTAAAAAGGCTGGAAGAAAGGGGAACAGAAGAGCGTAATGTGGTTGGAAATATGCAAATAAAAAGAAAGGAATAGAAATGTATAAAAGATAGGGATGAAAGGAAAGTATGAGAGGTATATTGTCCGTACTACCAAAAACTTAGCTAGATATAGAAGTATGTAAAAAGGCAAAAAAAAAAAGAATAAAAAATATCATTAAAAAATTATGTTATAAAACTTGTAGATCCCTTAGGGCTAAGATCGTATTTTATAAAGAAAAAAAATAAATAAGAGAGAGAGATAAAGAAGAAAAAAAAAATCCAGAACTGATCCCAGAATGGACCAGTTCAATAGGAATTGATACTACTATTTCTGTTTCCTTAGCGTCTCAACTGTAAGTGTCCTTCTACTCGCCTTGGGGTTTTTTGCATTATTCTGTGACCAGCAGAGGTTCCTTTAGTGTTTGTCTGTAAGAGTCGGTGTGTGAGGAGGGAGAGGGTACAATAGTGGCTCCTTCCCCTGGGAGTGAGTGAGCAGTGGCGCACTGTTGTTTCAGTCGGGCTTGGAGGTGCCTGTTGCAGAGGGACGCTGGTGGCTCAGGCGTAAACAGAAAGTCTTAGAGTTGGGCCTCTCTGGGGTTTTTTGTTGTTGTTGCTGTTGTTGCTGTTGTTGTTGTTGTTTTCTCGGCAGCCTCCCTGCTGCCAGCATTCCAAGGGGTTTTAATCTAGCCCCACCCGAGTGCCTGAGGGTGCTTGTTATCCCTGAGCGCCTTAGGTGGCCTGCAGGGCGTCTCTCCACTGCCTGCTGCAGAGGAGTCGAAAGAGAGAGAGAGGCTATGCATGGCTCCTCCCCCCCGCCCTCGAGCCTGCAGCCTCCAGCTGCCATCATGGCCTGGCAGCTCTCAGGGGCAGGCACTCCTCGCCACGGACCTCTTCCCTCCTGTCCTCTCAGTCCGTCACCTTACTGGCAACAATGTTTCTCACCCTGAACCGGCTCTCCGGTTCCAACGGTCCTGCTCCCGGACCCTCTGTTCAGCTGTCGATCGACGTCCCGGTCCGGGAACGCTGAGCTGCGCTGCGGACCCTCCGTATGTTTCTCACTCCCTCCCGTCTGTCACAGCTCCGCCGCTTCACCCTCTTTGAGCCGTTGTAGATGCCTCCCTACCGGTCATGTCAGGCTCCTTGCGGTTCTTTCCGGTGTCCGAGGCCGTCTGCTGGTGTTCAGCAGGTTCTCTGTGGGAATTATTGCATCCTTCGGTGTATTCCCAATGCATCTGTGGAGAGGGATGCATTCCACATCCCTCTACTTTGCTGCCATCGTTTTCCTCTCTAGCCCATTTACATTTAAAGTAATCATATGCACCCAGCATAGGAGCCCCTCAATACATAAGGCAAATGCTAACAGCCATAAGAGGGGAAATTGACAGTAACACAATAGTAGTAGTAGACTTTAACACCCCATTACACCAATGGACAGATCATCCAAAGAGAAAATTAATAAGGAAACATAAGCTTTAAGCAACACATTAGACCATCTCAACTTAATTGATATTTATAGGACATTCCATCCAAAAACGACAGAATACACTTTCTTCTCAAGTGCACACGGCACATTCTCCAGGATAGATCACATCTTGGGTCACAAATCAAGCCTCGGTAAATTCAAGAAAGTTGAAATCACATCAAGCATTTTCTCTGACCACAACACCATGAGACTACATATCAATTACAGGAAAAAAGCTGTAAAAAATACAAACACAGGGAGGCTAAACAATACGTTATTAAACAGCCAAGAAATCAAAGAGGAATAAAAAAATACCTAGAAACAAATGACAATGAAAACACGACAACCCAAAACCTATGGGATGCAGCAAAAGCAGTTCTAAGTGGGAAGTTTATAGCAATACAATCCTACCTCAAGAAACAAGAAAAATCTCAAATAAACAGCCTAACCTTACACCTAAAACAATTAGAGAAAGAAGAACAAAAAAACCCCAAAGTGAGCAGAGGGAAAGAAATCATAAAGATCAGAGCAGAAATAAAGGAAAAAGAAAGGAAGGAAACAATAGCAAAGATCAATAAAACTAAAAGCTGGTTCTTTGAGAAGATAAACAAAATTGATAAACCATTAGCCAGGCTCATCAGGAAAAAAAGGGAGAAGACGCAAATCAACAGAATTAGAAATGAAAAAGGAGAAGTAACAACCAACGCTGCAGAATACAAAAGATCATGAGAGACTACTACAAGCAACTATATGCCAATATATTGCATAACCTGGAAGAAATGGATAAATTCTTAGAAAAGTACAATCTTCTAAGACTGAACCAGGAAGAAATAGAAAATATGAACAGACCAATCATAAGCACTGAAATTGAGGCTGTGATTAAAAATCTCCCAAAAAACAAAAGCCCAGGGCCAGATGGCTTCACAGGTGAATTCTATCAAACATTTAGAGAAGAGCTAACATCTATCCTTCTCACACTCTTCCAAAATACAGCAGAAGAAGGAACACTCCCAAACTCATTCTACGAGGCCACCATCACCCCGATACCAAAACCAGGCAAAGATGTCACAAAAAAAGAAAATTACAGGCCGTGTCACTGATAAATATAGATGCAAAAATCCTCAACAGAATCCTAGCAAACAGAATCCAACAGCACATTAAAAAGATCACACACCATGATCAAGTGGGGTTTATCCCTGGGATGCAAGGATTCTTCAATATATGCAAATCAATCAATGTGATACATCATATTAACAAACCGAGGGATAGAAAACATATGATCATCTCAATAGATGCACAAAAAGCTTTGACAAAATTCAACATCCATTTATGATAAAAACTTTCCAGAAAATGGGCATAGAGGGTAATTACCTCAACATAATAAAAGCCATATATGACAAACCAAAAGCCAACATCACTCTAAATGGTGAAAAACTGAAACCATTCCCTCTAAGAACAGGAACAGGACAAGGGTGCCCACTGTCACCACTATTCAACATAGTTTTGGAAGTGTTAGGCACAGCAATCAGAGAAGAAAATGAAATAAAAGGAATTCAAATTGGAAAAGAAGATGTAAAATTGTCACTCTTTGCAGATGACATGATATTACACGTGGAAAACCCTAAAGATGCTACCAGAAAACTGCTAACACTAATAATGAATTTAGTACAGTAGCAGGATACAAAATTAATGCACAGAAATCACTTTGTTGTACAGCAAAAACTGGCACAACAGTGTAAAGGAATTATATTTCAATAAAGAGATTAAAAAAATTATTGATATTTTAGAGTGTATGTTTGGCATTTTATTATTTGTTTTCTGTTTGTTTTCACTGGTTCTTATTCACTTGTTTCTGTTTTATGCTTTTCTGTGTGTTACTTGACTATTCCTTAGGATTCTATCTTGATTTATTTGTAGTTTTTTTGAATGTATATCTATAATAATTTTATAGCAATTTATCTGTGTATCTTTATGTATATATGATAACTAAATCATTATATATATCTACTGATATTAAGATTTTACTACTTGCAGTGAAATATGAAACCATACTTTCATTTACTGCTTTCTATTATCATTATTATTCCATTTACCATTTCGTTTACACTCCTCACTTTTAAATATCATTGTCTTCAGTATCAGATAGCATTATAATTGTTGCTTTGATTTTCAAGTATTATTTGTAAAGCTCATGCAGATGATAATCTATTTTATATACCAATATTTTTGTTCTTTCAATTGTTCTGTCTTTTTTCCTGATGCTCTGAGATTCCTTATTTTATTTCCTTTTTATCTGAAGAAATTCCTTTAGCCAATCTTTAATGGTATATTTGCTAGTGACAAACCTTTTCAGTTTCATTTATCTGAAAGTATTTTTATTTCTGCTTCATTCTTGCAGGATAGTTTCCCCAGATATAGAATTTGAAGTTCACAGTTTTGATCTTTTAGTGCTTGAAAAAGTTTTCTACTTCCTTTTAGCCTTCACAGTTTCAGATACCATTTTAATTGGTGTTTCCTCTGTAGGTAATTTGGTATTTCTCTTGGTGAGTTTTCAAGAGACTTTGTCTTTAGTTTCCAGAAGTTTGAATATGATGTGTCTTTGTGTGGATATCTTTGGATTTATCCTAGTTGAGTATCACTCAGTTTCTGATGTCTGTAGGTTTGTGTCTTGCCAAATTTGGGAAGTTTTCAGCCATTATTTCTTTTATACTTTTCCCATTCTTTTCTTCCTCCCTTTTTATGACTTTGATGATAGGAAACTTGAATCCTTTGCTATTGTCTCACAAGTGTCTGAGGTTCTATTTGTTTTTCTTTTTCAGTATTTTTCTGTTTTTCAGATTAGGTAAATCTATTGATCTTTCCTCAGGTTCACTGATTATATTTTACATCATCTCAACTTTACTATTGAGCCCATCCAGCAAGGTATTTTGTTAATCTGTTATTGTATATTTTACTTTTATATTTCCACTTGGTTCTTTTATAACTTTTGGTTCTTTGCTGAGATTTTCTATTTTTTAATTTGTTAAAAGAGAATTTGTAATTGATTGCTGAAACATTTTTTTATGATCGCTGCTTTAAAATCCTTCTCTGATAATTCCAACATCTGACTCATCCTGATGTTGGTATCAGGTGGTTGTTTTTTCTCATTCAAGCTGTGATTTTCTTGCTTCTTAGAATTATGGGTGATTTTTAAATTGTGTACTGTATATTTTGCTATTATGTTAGGAAACTTAGAGTCTTATTTAAATCTTTTTTTTAGCAGGCTGTCACCCTCTTTAGATTTACCAAGTAGGTTTGGGTCTATTTTTGTGGGCTCTAGTTCCAATGACGGTTCAATTTTCAGGGCTTTTACAGTAATTTGGTCTGCTTGGTGTATCTGGTGCCACTGGGGTTCCCATTGGTCTCTGCTGGTGTTGCCTGAGGAGGTGGAAAGAGTTTCTACAGGTTGAAATGTCCAGTTTCTTTTGATGGGAGAGGAGAATCTCTCAAGCTTGTGGGGATAAACAGGCTTCCCAGGCTGAGCTGCTTTTTGTGGCAGCATCTCTCTTGGTACTGCCTGGCTGGCATAATAACGTCTTTAAAGTCCTTTAAAGTTACTTTATTCATCCTTTCATTTATTCATTTATTCAGTAAAAAAATACTTATGGGACACTCACTATAGGCTAGTCTCTGGAATTTCTGTGATTCTCCGGTTGTGGACAGATAAGAATTCTTAAGTATTCTTAAGAATTACAATCCCACTGTTGAAGTGGTTGTGGGAATGTAAGATCTCAATTAATTTTAATTAGAGTTTAAATTTAGCTAAAGATCAGAAAAAGGGTCTTTCTTTACTTTTCAGAGGTATAGCTAAGTGAGAAATGTAACAAGGGGGTACTTGACTCAAGGGTATTACTCAATTATATGTTTTGGACTCTGTTTTACACTGTCAATCTAAGTATTTATTTGTTTTTTAATGCATATCATTATAGAAAACTCTACTCATCTTTTAAGATTATATTCAGCCTTTTCTGATTCCCACTCGGTTGAACTTGTTGTCTTACTATGCATTTGGTTCTATAGTGATTGCAAAAATTGCCCCAATCCTCCACTCCTCCCTACATCCACTCTTTTTGTACTGATATTTTGCTGCTCCTTCTGTCAGGAGGTAGGGCCCGTACAATTACCTCATAAATCTGAGTTGGCCTTGTGACTTTCCTTGGCTAATAGGATACAGTGGGAGTGACAGCGGTCCAGTTTCAAGCTTAGGCCTCAGGAGCCCTTATGCACTTCTTGTTCTTTTTTCTTTGCCCCTTTGCATGGAAACTATCTTGGGCTAGGCTGCTGGAGGATGAGCAAGCACAGAGCGCATAAATAAGTGGTTCCTGCTAAGACTTTCATAGACCATAAACAGCTGGCTTGCAAGTTGACTTCATGTCTATCTTATCCAGGAGATATGAGCTTTTGGAGAGTTGGAAGTATTCATGTCAGTATCCTTTGAGTCTGGGAAAATGTCAAGTACATAATATGTAGTTGGCAAAATGCTAACAGAAAGCATAAATTAATAAATGATCAGCCTTAGAGGACTGGGGTGGGGAGGGTGGGGGGGACTCGAGGGGGGGGAGTCAAGGAAGGGAGGGAATACGGGGATATGTGTATAAAAACAGATGATTGAACTTGGTGTACCCCCCCCAAAAATAAAAAAATAAAAAATAAATAAATAAATGATCAACATTGATGTGTTGAAGACCAAAAGGAGGCAAAACAAATATGTTGTTGTGTAATAATTTATTGTGAATATAAGATTAATTGTTATTGGGAAAAAGAATGCTAAATTATGTGATTAAACTGTGAGACTATTTAAAATAAATAAAAGTTTTTCAACTAGATTGAGTTGGCATATGGTTGTTCTTTGGAGAAACTTAATTAGAATTAAGGAAAGACCATCTCTTATTTCTCCAAAGAATGTGTTATCTTCCTTAAATAATATCTGAAAAGTAGAGGGAGAGAAGGAAAAAGTATTATTTAGCCCTGATTTAATGAAAACATTTGATTGGAAAATTCTTTTTAGCCTTGCTATTATGCCTTTTGGTTTGTTTATTTTTTAAACGTGCAGTAATTAGCTAATCTTGGCGATATCCTTGTGAATGGCAAGAGCTATTACCCACATTGCACAGCCAAGCAAGTATTTAAACACAAATAAGAACTCTTAGTAATACAAAGACTGCTTAGAAAGGAAGGCCTTGATGCTTTGCCATGATATGAGAAAAGATGGAATGTGGTGTCAGTTTTCTTAGAAAATTGTCACTGGACAATTTCCTTCCACTGTATTTTTGTTATGACAGGACTTAATTTCCTACTGACATTTTTTTTTCAGGAACAGTTCTGGATCATTTCAGAAACAGAGAATTATAATTTGGTGGGTGGCTGCAGAGGTCTTTTTACTGCAGTGAAAGAAAAAGGGTAATAGGGAGTCAGAACATATTAATAAAGGGTTTGGGAATTACTAAGAGATAGAAAAGCTGGAGAGCAAATCTTTTTTTTCATCATATCTCTTTTCTGTGCACTCCATGACCTCCATATTTATTGTGTTCTCTGAAATGCAGTGCCACACGTGTAATTAAGAATGAGTTCTACATGTGCTCTCTACTTGCAAACATGTAGTCGCTACCATGGCAACAGCAAAGGAACCAACAGAAGAGGCACTCTCTGATTAATGTAATTACACAGCAAGCTCTATAATACCCTTAAACACCATTTATTTCTGCATGAAGAAGACATTAAAATGGGTATTATGTTCAGCAAGTTAACATCCCCAAATTCTTTAGGATCACATGATTTTTGTGTCATGATTAAGATAATATTTATCTTGTTCATTCAAGATCATAGCCTAGGAATAGCTGTTGTGTTTTAGTTCAATTCAGTTCCTCAGAGTAATTGCTGAGTGCCAACTATGGGCAGGAGCTATTTAGCACTCAAATGTTACAACCATGTGTATATGATCCCTGCTCTTGAAGACCTTACTGTCTAACAGACCCAGATTATTACCAAGCAAATATGATTTTTTAAAACATGGAATGTTGCAGTAGACTGGAAAAACACTATTAATCCTTGTGAGTTGTCAGGGCATGTTGTATTAGTCAGGGTCTCTGATGGAAGCAGATGGCACACTTAAATTGGGTAATCTGAGAAGAGTTTAATAAAGGTACTATTTACAATGTGTGGGCAGGGTACATGGAAACCACAGAGTTACAGGAGATGGTCACAGCAAGGTACCATCAATACTGCAGGGACAAGGGAAGAAGACACAAGGGAACTTGGAGAGAAAGATAGATTGCATGATAGAAATTGTGATTTTCAGTTGAGGAGGTGGCCAGCCATAGTGGCCCTACAAAGAGAGTCAGAGGAAAAAGGAGAGTCAGAGGAATAAATATTCAGATGTTTCTTTTTTATTGCCCTCTGATCTTCTGCTGGTGCTCCTTCTATGGTCTGAACAGGAAGCCAGAGGGCGAGGAAACCTACTGATATAATTTACATAGTTCAGTCTCCCAGAATACAAAGCAGGTAGAGAAGAGTGGAGAGTGGATCTGGGGAGGGATATGGAGAAGGGAAATAGAGGATATCCAATATACATACACATATATATGCATACTCACTAAAGGCGCACACACACACAAATACACACACATCCATACACACATATCCCAGATACATATATCTGTATAGCCAAACTTTTATGTCTGCATATAATATCTATATCCCCTCTTCTTTTTGCTGAGAATGTCTCCAGATATTTTTATATTTGCACAAGATCCATGAGGTCTGAGATCATTTCTGTCTCTAGCACCATATAGTAGAGAATGAATTAATCTTTAGATGAAGATGAAATTTCAATAAATGTGACCCCATGCATCTTTTTTTCTCTCCAAGTGGCATATGGATTGAATTACTTACAGGTTGGGTGTCATCACCAAACATTTCTAGACCATGTCCCCATGAGACTATGCTACCATGGGAAGAAATCTGAAATGGAAGTTAGGAAACAGTCATTCAACAAGCGATTAGGAATATGTACTGAATTTCTGAGTTTGCTTCATTGACTCAGCTAAAGGGAGGCACCAGCATGAGACCACAGAACATGAAGAGTTAGAGAGTTTGGGTTAACTCTTCCCTGTTCCACCCAGTTTTGTGCCTTAGTTCTGGCTGTGGTTGAGTCTCCATGACTACACCTTCTGCTATGTGTCTCATCCTCCATGATTTCAACTCTCAGTGGTTTCTGTAATACTATTTCCTCCCCTTTCCCCTTCAGTCCTAGGGTTGGTAATAGCTTCCAGCTATGACTCATCTTTGGATGCCTCAACCTTCCTTGTTGTTTCCCTTAACCCCACTCACATATCTGAAAGTAGTCCTTTATGAAAATCTCTTCATTGAATCACCTGAGTAGAATTCTGTTTCCTGCCAGAACCTTGACCAATATACTTCTCCATTAGAAATGGTAGCTAAAACTACCATGCAGTTGAAAAATAGATACGAATGTCTGTATTTCTTATATAGGGATGGGAACAGTATGACAGGAAATGAGGCTTCTTTCCTGCCCATAGTCCTGAATCTTAGTGCCAAGAAAAAGAGTTTTCCATCCTCTGTAAAATTTATAATATAACACAAATACAGCTGACTCTCTGCTTCCTGAGATATCAAGGATGCTGTAAGCTATTTATGCATACTCTTATCAAGACTTATAATGTGAGCAATATGTGACCAATTAATTTTACTCGTTATGTACTACCTAGTAACAGTAAAATAATAAAAAAGAAAATGTTTGTGATAGTTAGTTTCAGGTGATATACTGATATTTCAATAGAAGCCAAAGATAAAACTACTCTTGGAGGGTAATTCCTCTCAAAGGCAAATTGACTCGTCTTGAGCATCAAGCATAGCTCCCATGTAATCTTTCCCTTTGATTAAACCGTTTTTTTTAACTTAGAGTGTTTGTTTTAATGACTCAGATTTAAAAGGATGGAAATTTATAAGTAGGTCCATAAATAAACTACACTCTTAAACCAGTTTTTTAACTCCATGGTGGTGATATGAACATTATGCTTTCACTCTTGTTTCCCCAGAGAGGAAATGCTCTAAAACGTGTTGATCTATGTGAGATTCCCAGTGTTAGTAAATTAGGTTGGCCTCAATGAAACAGATTTTTTGTCATAAGGTTGACATCAATGTCAAACTAACCTGATATGGGGTTGTTGTCTATCAAGACAGTGACATCATTGTCTCCTCATACTCTTACCTGATTAGAAGAGAAGAAATTAAGTCCCCAAATGGTGGTTATACAGCTAGTTATTTAGTTGGTGAGCGAGGGCAATGACTCAGGGCTCTTAACTGCTAGCTCAGCATCCTCTTTAATACCTAGAACCTGAACAGAACTCAGACACTTAGAACCCTGAAAAATCAATCATTTTACCCTTCAGTCTCATCCCATTGCTTGGCTAACTTCTTTTACAATGCTTCTTGAAATATGCAATTTACTTCCCTGTGAGGCTATTATATTTCTGTATGGCTCTCCCTTACATTGATTCAGATCTGTCTTCCTGAAGCTTTCACCCATTGGCCCAAGTTCTGTCCCTTGTAGTCATAAAGAACAAGTCATATCCAGCTTCCACATGACACTTCTTTAGATATTTGAATTCAGTTATCAAATGTGTTTCCCTTGCCCCCACATTCTCAGAGTTCAATAGCCAAATTCTTTAAAATGTTTACCATGTCATATGGTTTTGGGCATCTTAACCTCCAGTCTATTTATCTCTATTCCCAAGCTTAAAGTGTGTCTCCAAGTGCTTTATTAATGGCTGTGTTAGCTGTGGCTATGGGTAGGCTGCTATTTCTGTCCTTTGCTGGGGGAGGCAGTATTTTGAGAGTGAATGGTAGATATTTCACTCTGTAACTTCACAATGCTGGAAGAAAAGGCAGTGGCACTGAATGGAGAAGATGAATGGAGAAAGAATTAAGGATCCTAGGAACAAATTGCTAATACAACCTTGTATATCCTATTTCCAGTGCTGAGATTGAAAAAAATATATATGTATATATATACACACTCTATCTATCTATCTAGATGTGTGTATATACAGAGAGATGGATAGATATAGGTATATATATTTGGCAGGGATGTCAACGGGATAGTTTATGGCTTTTCTACCTGTCACCAGCCTCCTTCATGAATTATAAGGCTCATTAGAATGACTGTAAATATGAAACAAATAAACAAACAAAAACCTTCAACTGAGCTAACACAGATAATGATGAGACCACTGAAGCTTCCTGAGCACAGTCCCATAAATAGTTAACAAGACCAGGAGGGGGAGGGGAGGAGGGGGGAAAAGAAAACAACTAGTAGGGGGCAGCAAGGTATTCAGGCCAAATAAAGCTATTATTTTTTTCAGATGATAGGAAAGAGCAAGCTGGTCTCTGCTCTTACAGACTCCAGATTCTAATAGGGGAAACCTAACTTCGACAGACTTATTCTCAGAGGATATTATGAGAACAGAAAGAAAGAGAGCATGTGACTGGGGAGACTAAATTTTGCAGAAAGAGCAACTGACCTGGAAGAAAAGGAGAGTACACAAAACTTAATATTCTCCTGTGAAATTCATGGTGGTGCAAGAGGGTATGGGAGTTAAACCTACTAGATATGCATGGCAAGATTATATCCTGAAATATTGTCCTGTGTTTCTTTCCCTACTATTTCCTGCTGCTCAAACCGATCACTCATTCAGATAATGGTAAAAGTATTCCTAACAGTTGCTGACAGAACATAATTTGGAGAAGTGACTAGGATTTTATGCCACAGTCCCCACATTCTCTCCCTCTTCCCTCCTCTCCCAGTAGGCAGCTCTTAACCAATGACTGATGGCATAAGAGGATAAATATTCCAACTCCCTTGTCTCTTGGTGGGGGGGGGAACTCTAAGGAGTGACCTCCACTGTCTCCAGGAATAGATTCTGGGATAGACTCTGGGACAGAGCTGAAGTTACCCTCTTACAGGACTTAGCTTAATATTACACCCTTGCTTGACCTCCTTCCTTTCCTTATTACAATTTCTTATTCCTCTACTGTTTCTTTAGGGGAACGTGTCCTAATAAATTACTTTCACACATATCCTCATCTCAAGGTCTGCTTCCGGAAACTCAGTGTGAGAGAATATTCTATACATATTGCTATCAAGGTATAGTTACTTCAAAAGAAATACAAAAGGGGAAGAAAGGAGCTTTTTAGGCCAGAACAGCTCCCAGAGGATATGATAATGTTGAGAGTAAAAAATTTTAAGTTGAATAGTATCAAGAGTCAGAGCCTCAAAGGATTCAAGAGACAAGGTCTATGACATAAATAGAAGACATGAAAAAATACAAAGTGAGTCAGGTCAGTTTTTCCCACCTGCTTAAATTAGATAGGGTTCTCACAGACTGGTATAAGGAGTGGAGAGTCAGGAGATGAAAATATTGAAATAGATTTTGGTGTGTGTCCCTGAGAATGGGTCCTTGGGTCTCATTTCTGAGAATGGCTCCTCAAGCTCCCATCCCAGTCCTCTCCCTGAGAGGAATGAAGAGGGAGCTGAGTGGAGAGAGGGTAAGGGATGTATGGGGCTTTATGGTCATGGGAAGGAGGGAACAGATTTCCCTGCATATCCTTGATAATTGGAGACTAGTGGGAAATGAGGATGCCTCAGAATCTATCAAAGCTAGAAGATAAAGACTAGATAAGTGGAGCCTTAATTGTCTCGGTAGATTCCAGCTTGGATAGATTATGACACCTAAATATCATCCACACAGTGGTACGCCATGGCTTTTCTCCTGGAGTATGGTAGAAAATTTTGATGTCCCATACCACATTCTTGGCTATCCTCAGATATTAACTGCTACCCCAAGCACACACACACAATTTACACTTTACTATCTTACGATGTTTTCTGAAGATGTGGGGTTTTTCTCAACCTGCATGCAGGGTAGTGCAGAAGTACAGGGCAATTAATGCCTACAGGGCAAAATTTCAACCAATGAGGAGTGAGAGTGGGAGGATAAGTGTTCCAACACGCTATTTTTCAGAGGCAATTATGGGTTGCATTCTAACCAGCTATTAAGGGGTTGCAGTGGGATAGAGCCCCAGCTGCCAACAGCTCAATAACAAACTCTTTACTGTTTTTTCTTCTCCCATGTCTCACTCTTTTTGTTCTCTCATTGTTAGTTTCCAAAGATACACCTCATATAAACTACCAGAATCCAATTCCTCATCGCAGATGCTGCTTTTAGGGTCACCCAAACTAAGACGTGGAAAAGCAGTAAGGGAGGAACTCTTATTTGACTCAGAAAACCCTAAATTGAGTGACTTACCTTAAATTAACAAAGCCTAACTTTTTGCTATCAGCAGAATAAAGTTTCAATATAGGAATTTAGTTCAGTTATAGGGAAAAAAAGTTATATTTTTGCCTACCTCAATTCATAGTCTGTAACTATCTTATCTACTACTCATGCTAGTTGTCACTGACAATCCCATTATCTCTTTTTGAGGAGAATTACCTGACTCAAATCTCTAGACTGAGGGAAGGCATCTTGGTGAAGAGCAGCCACTTACTGGGCTGGAAATGGACATATGGCTCAAGAACGCCAACCCTGGTTGGCCAGCTAGTAATATATAAGGAGATTTGTGGCCAAAAACTGTACCTAGAAAAGTAATGACAATTTAAGTGGGTCAGTCATAGGCTGTACCTTTGGTATCTGAGCAGGAATAATGGAAAGTATCAGCCAATTTCTAGTAGAAAGAGAGATAAGATAGAAAGATATAGAAAGATAAAGAAAGCAGGGAGTGAAAAGAATAGTGGTGGAACACTATTGCAAAGTTTCATAGAATCTTGCTGCTTAAGGGTTGATCAAATGGCTTGATGCCTTAGGTCCTGAGTGGTAGCTATTCCTAGTTTTCTGTGAGAGTCTTTTCTGCTACATTAACTCATAAAGTTTTACAGTAAAACCTGAATACCTTAGGTGGATAGAATTAGTCTCTGTTTCCTAAAATCTGAAAAGTCTATCACCTGTGTCCAAGGAATTGCAAGTAGTTCAGTAAGGGACTGAAATAAGAGGCAAGATGTAAGACTGGAGACCTAGTCAGTTAGAATATCTTGAAGATAATAGGGAGATAATGGAGAATTTTAAACAAAGGAATGTTTCCCTCCAAATTCCCAAATGCTGAATTGAATATTTGAAAGTTGCAAGATTGGAACTGAAGGGAGTAATTTGGATGTTTTTTCTATAATCAGGGCAAGAAAAAATGAAGGCCTGAAGCTGAAGTTATAGCACGTCTGATTGGGAAAATCATGAGATCAGTTTTAGACTCTGTAAGTTTGAAGTCCTTCCGGTACTTTCAGATGAGATGTCTAGAAGTTGTTGGATTTATGGGTCTCAAATACAGGAGAGATATCTGGGCTGGTAACACAGATGTTAGTCATTAGTTATTAGTATTAGTGGAAGCCACAGCTGAAGGTAGAACCTCCTCAAAAGATTATCCAGAGTGAAAAGAAAAGAGGACAGAGTGTGAATTTGCGGCAGCAGCAAAAAGTAAAGGGGAGGGGAGAGGAGGAGGTGCTCATAAAGAAGACTGAAGAGTTGCCAGATAGGTAGAAAAAAAACCAAGAAGTACTCTCTCTATGAATTATATCAAATGCATATATCTGTTGACTGAATAAATGTCCTGCATAAATCCTTGGAAAGTATCCTTTGGAATTTATAATTAATTTGCATTTATTTGGTTAAAATATATATATAAGTTTGCCTTTGTAATACTTGGTAGACATATTAAATGAGTCTAATGCAAGACAGGAGTGGAACACAAGGGTTGTTTTTCTACTTACACATAGCGGTAGATGTGCTACACTTTGACTCACAGTCAAATGGTTGATTCATCATTACAGTCTATGTGCCCATCCTACTGTCAGTTGCCACAAGTAAGCACATATTCACAACATCCACTTATTCTTCCAGTACTTATTTTTAAATAAAAACGAATTGTAAGCTCTCATATACTGTATTCATAAATTATAAAATACTACTTTTATTTCCTCCATTCTTATGTTTGCTCACTCTTTTCTATTCACATTGGCATGTGACATTGTTGCTCTCACCAAATGAGTCACGTGAAGTGGGAATATGAATTTAACAGGTTAAGCCATCTCAAAAAGAAGTGCATTCCACTCTTTTATACTGATGGCAAATATAACTGCAGAATGAAGTGTAAGTTCACAACTCTTATTAGTTTAGACTGATAATGCATTTCCACCATCATAATTTTACAAGCAGAATTTTTTTTGTTTGGTGACACTTTGCTTTGTGTTTCTCTTGTAAGCATCATTATGTTTCAATGAGATCTATCCAGGTGGTATAACTGCGTCAATTGAAATGTACCCCTAAAAAGACACAAAGTGGGAGTTACTCTACTTTTCAAGATTGGTTAAATGGTTGGATGCACATCAATATAATGAAAATTAGCTACACTAAGGATGTGTACAAGCCTCATCATGGATAGTGTTGAGGATTTCTTCTTTTAATATTTTCTTTTGACCTTGGCTTTTAAATGTATAAACTGTTATTTTTGAGTTAAAATTCTAATATATGTTCACTGTAGAAAACTTGGAAAATACAGAATAGCATAGAGAAGCAAATGAAATCATCTATAATCTCACTATCCTCTTGACATTTTCTTAATATACACGTATGTAATTGAAACAAAAGACATTACACTGTATATACATAGTTTTGAGTTTTTTAAGCTCTTTATTGGAATATAATTGCTTTACACTGTTGTGCCAGATTTTTCTGTACCACAAAGTGAATCAGCTATATTTATACATATATCCCCATATCCCCTCCCTCCTGCAACTCCTTCCCACCCTCCCTATCCCAGCCCTCTAGGTCATCACCCATCATCAAGTTAATCTCCCTGTGTTATGCAGCAGCTTCCCACTAGCTAGCTATTTTACATTTGGTAGTGTATATATGTCAATGCTACTCTCTCATTTTGTCCACACTTCCCCTTCACCCCCCACCCTGTGTCCTACAGTCCATTCTCTACATCTGCATCTTTATTCTTGCCCTGTCACTGGGTTCATCAGTACCATTTTTTGATATTTCATATATATGAGTTAGCATATGGTATTTGTTTTTCTCTTTCTAGATTACTTCGCTCTGTATGACAGACTCTAGGTCCATCCACCTCACTGCAAACAACTCAATTTCATTCCTTTTTATGGCTGAGTAATATTCCATTGTATATATGTGCCACATCTTCTTTATCCATTCATCACTTGATGGGCATTTAGATTGCTTCCATGTCCTTGCTATTGTAAATAGTGCTGCAATGAACATTGTGGTATGTGTTTTTTTTTGGATTATGGTTTTCTTATGGTATATGCCCAGGAATGGGATTGCTGGGTCATATGGTAGTTCTATTTTTAGTTTTTTAAGGAACCTCCATACTGTTTTCCATAGTGACTGTACCAATTTACAATCCCACCAACAGTGAAGGAGGGTTCCCTTTTCTCCGCACCCTCTCCAGCATTTATTGTTTCTAGATTTTTTGATGATGGCCATTCTGACCAGTGTGAGGCGATACCTCCTTGTAGCTTTCACTTGCATTTCTCTAATGATTAGTGATGTTGAGCATCTTTTCTTGTGTTTGTTAGCCATCTGCATGTCTTCTTTGGAGAAATGTCTATTTAGGTCTTCCGCCCATTTTTGGATTCAGTTATTTGCTTTTTTGATATTAAGCTGCATGAACTGCTTGTATATATTGGAGATTAATCCTTTGTCCATTGCTTTGTTGGCAAATATTTTCTCCCATTCTGAGGGTTGTCTTCTTGTCTTGTTTATGTTTTCTTTTGATATGCAAAAGCTTTTGTTTCATTAGGTCTTATTTGTTTATTTTTTATTTTATTTCCATAATTCTGGGAGGTAGGTCACAAAAGATCTTGCTTTGATTTATGTCATAGAGTGTTCTGCCTATGTTTTCCTCTAGGAGTTTTACAGTGTCTGGCCTTACATTTAGCTCTTTAATCCATTGTGAATTTATTTTTGTGTATGGTGTTAGGGAGTGTTTTAATCTCATTCTTTTACAGGTAGCTGTCCCGTTTTCCCAGCACCACTTATTGAAGAGGCTGTCTTTTCTCCATTGTATATTGTTGCCTCCTTTGTCAAAGATAAGGTGCCCATATGTGCATGGTTTATCTCTGAGCTCTCTATTCTGTTCCATTGATCCATATTTCCATTTTTGTGCCAGTACCATACTCTCTTGATCACTGTAGCCTTATAGTATAGTTTGAAGTCAGGGAGCCTGTTTCCTCTAGCTCCATCTTTCCTTCTCAAGATTGCTTTGGCTATTCAGGGTCTTTTGCATTTCCATGCAAATTGTAAAATTTCTTGTTCTAGTTCGGTGAAAAATGCCATTGGTAGTTTGATAGGTATTGCATTGAATCTGTAAATTGTTTTGGGTAATATACTCATTTTCACAATGTTGATTCTTCCAAACCAACAGCATGGTATGTCTCTCCAACTGTTTGTATCCTCTTTGATTACTTTCAGCAGTGTCTTATAATTTTCTGCATACAGGTCTTTTACCTCCTTAGGCAAGTTTATTTCTAGGTATTTTATTCTTTTTGTTGCAGTGGTAAATGGGAGTGTTTCCTTAATTTCTCTTTCTGCTCTTTCGTTGTTAGTGTATAGGAATGCAAGAGATTTCTGTGCAGAAAAAAATGGAGCTTGAGGAATCAGACTCCCTGGCTTCAGACTATACTACAAAGCAAAAATAATCAAGACAATATGGTACTGGCACAAAAACAGGAATATAGATCAATGGAACAGGATAGAAAGCCCAGAGATAAACTATGGTCAACTAATCTATGACAAAGGAGGCAAGGATATACAATGGAGAAAAGGCAGCCTCTTCAATAAGTGGTGCTGGGAAAACTGGACAGCTACATGTAAAAGAATGAAATTAGAACACTTCCTAATACCATACACAAAAATAAACTCAAAATAGATTAAAGACCTAAATGTAAGGCCAGACACTATAAAACTCCTAGAGGAAAACAGGAAGAAAACTCTTCGACATAAATCACAGCAATATCTTTTTTCATGCACCCCCTAGAGTAATGGAAATAAAAACAAAAATAAATAAATGGGACCTAATGAAACTTCAAAGCTTCTGCACAGCCAAGGAAAGTATAAGCAAGACGAAAAGACACCCCTCAGAATGGGAGAAAATATTTGCAAGTGAATCAAAACACAAAGGATTAATCTCCAAAATATATAAACAGTCCATGCAGCTGAATATCAAAAAAACAAACAACCCAATCAAAACATGGGCAGAAGACCTAAATAGGTATATCTCCAAAGAAGACATACGGATGGCCAAGAGGCACATGAAAAGCTGCTCAACATCACTAATTATCAGAGAAATGCAAGTCAAAGCCACAAGAGGTATCACTTCACACCAGTTAGAATGGGCATCATCAGAAAATCTATAAACAGTAAATGCTGGAGAGGGTGTGCAGAAAAGGGAACCCTCTTGCACTGTTGGTGGGAATGTATATTGATACAGCCACTATGGAAAACAGTATGGAGGTTCCTTGAAAAACTAAAAATAGAACTACCATATGACCCAGCAATCCCACTACTGGGCATATACCCAGAGAACACCATCATTCAAAAAGACGCATGCATGCCAATGTTCACTGCAGCACTATTTACAATAGCCAGGACATGGAAGCAACCTAAATGCCCATCAAGTGATGAACGGATAAAGAAGATGTGGTACATATATACAATGGCATATTACTCAGCTGCAAAAAAGGAATGAAATTGGGACATTTGTAGAGACATGGATGGACTTAGAGACTGTCATATAGAGTGAAGTGAGTCAGAAAGAGAAAAACAAACATCATATATTAACACATATATGCGGAATATAGAAAAATAGTACAAATCAACCAGTTTGCAAGGCAGAAATAGAGATACAGATGTAAAGGACAAACATATGGTCACCAAGCGGGGAAAGTGGGGGGGGGGGGGTGGAGATGAATTGGAAGATTGGGATTGCCATATATACATTACTTATAAGGAAAAAAATATCAAATTGTACACTTTAAATATGTGCAGTTTATTGTATGTCAATTGTATCTCAATAAAAGTTCTTAAAGAAAAAAACAAAAACAAAAACAAAAGACAAATGTGTAGGAGATTCCACCCAGGAAAATAAAAACAGATTCTTGTGCATTAATTTTTTTTCCTGCTACTTTACTAAATTCATTGATTAGTGCTAGAAGTTTTCTGGTAGCATCTTTAGGGTTTTCCACGTGTAATATCATGTCATCTGCAAAGAGTGACAATTTTACCTCTTTTCCAATTTGAATTCCTTTTATTTCATTTTCTTCTCTGATTGCTGTGGCTAACACTTCCAAAACTATGTTGAATAATAGTGGTGAGAGTGGGCACCCTTGTCCTGTTCCTGTTCTTAGAGGGAATGGTTTCAGTTTTTCACCATTTAGAGTGATGTTGGCTTTTGGTTTGTCATATATGGCTTTTATTATGTTGAGGTAATTACCCTCTATGCCCATTTTCTGGAAAGTTTTTATCATAAATGGATGTTGAATTTTGTCAAAGCTTTTTGTGCATCTATTGAGATGATCATATGTTTTCTATCCCTCGGTTTGTTAATATGATGTATCACATTGATTGATTTGCATATATTGAAGAATCCTTGCATCCCAGGGATAAACCCCACTTGATCATGGTGTGTGATCTTTTTAATGTGCTGTTGGATTCTGTTTGCTAGGATTCTGTTGAGGATTTTTGCATCTATATTTATCAGTGACACGGCCTGTAATTTTCTTTTTTTGTGACATCTTTGCCTGGTTTTGGTATCGGGGTGATGGTGGCCTCGTAGAATGAGTTTGGGAGTGTTCCTTCTTCTGCTGTATTTTGGAAGAGTGTGAGAAGGATAGATGTTAGCTCTTCTCTAAATGTTTGATAGAATTCACCTGTGAAGCCATCTGGCCCTGGGCTTTTGTTTTTTGGGAGATTTTTAATCACAGCCTCAATTTCAGTGCTTATGATTGGTCTGTTCATATTTTCTATTTCTTCCTGGTTCAGTCTTAGAAGATTGTACTTTTCTAAGAATTTATCCATTTCTTCCAGGTTATGCAATATATTGGCATATAGTTGCTTGTAGTAGTCTCTCATGATCTTTTGTATTCTGCAGCGTTGGTTGTTACTTCTCCTTTTTCATTTCTAATTCTGTTGATTTGCGTCTTCCTTTTTTTCCTGATGAGCCTGGCTAATGGTTTATCAATTTTGTTTATCTTCTCAAAGAACCAGCTTTTAGTTTTATTGATCTTTGCTATTGTTTCCTTCCTTTCTTTTTCCTTTATTTCTGCTCTGATCTTTATGATTTCTTTCCCTCTGCTCACTTTGGGGTTTTTTTGTTCTTCTTTCTCTAATTGTTTTAGGTGTAAGGTTAGGCTGTTTATTTGAGATTTTTCTTGTTTCTTGAGGTAGGATTGTATTGCTATAAACTTCCCACTTAGAACTGCTTTTGCTGCATCCCATAGGTTTTGGGTTGTCGTGTTTTCATTGTCATTTGTTTCTAGGTATTTTTTTATTCCTCTTTGATTTCTTGGCTGTTTAATAACGTATTGTTTAGCCTCCCTGTGTTTGTATTTTTTACAGCTTTTTTCCTGTAATTGATATGTAGTCTCATGGTGTTGTGGTCAGAGAAAATGCTTGATGTGATTTCAACTTTCTTGAATTTACCGAGGCTTGATTTGTGACCCAAGATGTGATCTATCCTGGAGAATGTACCGTGTGCACTTGAGAAGAAAGTGTATTCTGTCGTTTTTGGATGGAATGTCCTATAAATATCAATGAAGTTGAGATGGTCTAATGTGTTGCTTAAAGCTTATGTTTCCTTATTAATTTTCTCTTTGGATGATCTGTCCATTGGTGTAATGGGGTGTTAAAGTCTACTACTACTATTGTGTTACTGTCAATTTCCCCTCTTATGGCTGTTAGCATTTGCCTTATGTATTGAGGGGCTCCTATGTTGGGTGCATAGACATTTACAATGGTTATGTCTTCTTTTTGGCTTGATCCCTTGATCATTATGTAGTGTCCTTCCTTGTCTCTTGTAATAGTCTTTACTTTAAAGTCTAATTTGTCTGATATGAGTATTGCTGCTCCAGCTTTCTTTTGACTTCTATTTGCATGGAATATCTTTTTCCATCCCTTTACTTTCAGCCTGTACACTTCCCTAGATCTGAAGTGGGTTTTCTGTAGACAGTATATATAATGGTCTTGTTTTTGTATCCATTCAGCCAGTCTGTATCTTTTGGTTGGAGCATTTAATCCTTTTACATTTAAGGTAATTAGTGACATTTATGTTCCTATTACCATTTTCTTAATTGTTTTGGGTTTGTTTTTGTAGGTCTTTTCCTTCTCTTGTGTTTCCTGCCTAGAGAAGTTCCTTTAGCAATTGTTGTAAGGCTGGTTTGGTGGTGCTGAATTCTCTTAAGTTTTGCTTGTCTGCAAAGTTTTTGATTTCTCCATCAAATCTGATTGAGATTCTGGCTGGGTAGAGTATTCTTGGCTGTAGGTTTTTCTCTTTCAAGACTTTAAGTATATCCTGCCACCCCCTTCTGGCCTGCAGTGTTTCTGCAGAAAGATCAGCTGTTTCCCTTTATATGTTATTTGTTGTTTTTGTCTTGCATCTTTTAATATTTTTTCTTTGTGTTTAATTTTCATAAATTTGATTGATATGCACCTTGGTGTATTTCTCCTTGGGTTTATTCTGTATAGGACTCTCTGCACTTCTTGGACTTGATTGACGATTTCCTTTCCCATGTTGGGAAAGTTTTCCAGTATAACCTCTTCAAATATTTTGTCAGACCCTTCTTTTTTTCTTCTTCTTCTGGGATGCATATGATTTGAATGATAGTGTGCTTAATGTTGTCACCAAAGTCTATGAGACTGTGTTCCATTCTTTTCATTCTTTTTTCTTTCTCCTGCTCTGTGGTGGTTATTTCCACCATTCTATCTTCCAACTCACTTACTCATTCTTCTGCCTCAGTTATTCTTCTGTTTATACCATCTAGAGTATTTTTAATTTCAGTTATTGTGTTGTTCATTACTGTTTGTTTGCTCTTTAGTTCTTTTAGATCTTTATTAAATGTTTCTTGTATTTTCTCCATTTTGTTTTCAAGATTTTGGATCCTCTTAACTACCATTATTCTGAATTCTTTTTCGGGCAATTTGCCTATTTCCTCTTCATGTATTTGGTCTTGTGGGTTTTTACCTTGCTCCTTTGCCTGCAAGGTGTTTCTTTGTTTTCTCATTCTGTCTAATTTATAGTATTTGCTCTCTCCTTTTCCTATGTTGCCTACTAGTAATTGCTCTTGTTTCTGCTCTCTGCCCCCTGTGGTGGGATTGGTCCAGTGTCTTGGGTAGGCTTCCTAATGCGAGGCTCTGGTGCCTGCTCTCTGGTGTGTAGATCTGAGTCTTTTCCCTCTGATTAGCAGGGCTGTGTCAGGTGGTATTTTTTAGGGTATCTGTGAGCTTAATATGGCTTTAGGTAGTCTGTGTGCTGATGGGTGGCTGTGTAGTCCTGTCTTGTTTGTAGTTTGCTGTGAGGTATCCAGCACTGGCAGTTGCAGGCAGTCAGGTGAAGCCAGGTCTTAGACTCTGATAGAGGCCTTGGTGAGCATTCTCTGCAGTTAATCTTCCCTGTATCTGAGGACTCTCTAGTGGTCTGGCATCCTGGACTTGGTGCTTCCTCCCCAGAGCCTCCAACTTGACTTCTGGTCAAGGAACCCAGACTCCAGAGATCGCTTGTCCTGGCAATAAAGGGTATTGAAAAAGACTATCCAAGCCCCAGACTAATGGTAAAAGGTTAAGTCAGACAAACAAATACTGAATCAAAGAAGCACATACATGCACAAGAAACACAAAAAGAGAACCCAATAGAACATAAAGCACTAGAATTGCCTGATGGAAGAACCCCAGAATGCAATCAGACAATTAAGGAGAAAACCAACAAAAATTCAAAACCAAAAAACAAAGCAAAACAAAACAAAAAACCCAGGGAAATTGTGAAAACGAGGACCAAATATAACACGGATCAAATAGAAACAGAGACTAAATGTAACAAAGAGCAAGAGAACAACAAGATAGATTGAAGACCCCCAAAACAAAATCAAACAATTATAATTAGATCTAGGATAAAGACAAAACCTAATAACAAAACCAAAGCAGTGTGTTATCTGAAGAATAAAGCAAGGAAGCAGAGCAGACCAATAATATTGATTAAAAGTATAATAAGATAAAATAAACTAAAAAGGGATAGAACACAGAGCAACAGAAGAGAGCATAGTATGACTGGAAATATATATAAAAAAAAGAAAAAATAGAAATGTATTAAAGATAAAGAAGAAAAGAAGATAGAGGAGATAAACTCAGCACTACAAAAAAGCTAGCTAGAAATAGAAATATATAAAAAGGCTAAAAATAAGAGTAAAAAATAGAATAAAAAATATGTTATAAAACATGAAGATCCCTTAGGATTAAGATCATAATAATAATAAAAAAAAGCTAGAACTAACCACAGAATGAATCAGATCAGTAGAATTAATAATAATAATTCTGTTTCCTTGGGGTTTCAGCTGTGTGTCCTTGTACACGCCTTGAACCTCAGGCTGCCTTTGCCTCCCCAAGAGGCCCTCTTTTGCCTCTGGGTTGGACTCTGGACCTGCTGTGGGTCCTATGGGGCCCACTTAGGCTCTAATCTGGCCAAATTGCTGTGTATGCTTGCTCCCACAGTCCACAGCTGCCAGAGCTAGACCTTTTTCATTTGTAGGAACATTCATTGTCTACTCAAATATTCCAAAGACATAGAATCTACCTAGCTGATCACGGGGATTTAGTCTGCAGCATGTATATCTGATGGAAAGATTTTAGAATCTCTTCCTTATTCCCCCTTTCCCTGGTGTTCAGCTTTGGTTTTGTCCCTGCTTCTGCGTGTGGTCTAACCACCAGAGTCTTGTCCTGAGGCTGCCTTGAGCTCTTTGGCTCTGCCTAAGTGAGGGTTTCCTCTATTGTTCATCTGCAGATGCAGGTGTGTGGGGATAGAGAGGCTTTGATAGTGGCTCCTCTCCCTGCTTGTGACTCAACAGTAGCACGCTGCCTGGGTCACGGGAGCCCTGGCGGCGGTGGTGGTGCCTATTGTAGAGGGAAGCCAGAGGGCTTGGGTGTAAGCAGAATGTCTCCAGAGCTGGCCCACTCTGTGGACTTCTGGCTCATGGCTGTAGGCACACCAGGCCAGCCCCGTCAGGGGGCTTTTTCTATCACTTGTCAACTGTGACAGCCAGGCCCAGAGGGGGCCTCCCTTTGTTTGTTGCAGGCACTGAAAGAGAGGCTACAACAGTGGCTCCTCCCCCCTGCTTATGACTCAGCAGTAGCACGCCGCCACCATGGCTGCCCAGCTTTCTGTGGTAGATATTCTCTGCTGCAGATTTCTTCCCTCCTGTCCCCTCAGTCCGTCTCCCCACAGCCAGCAATGTTTCTCACCCTGAACCAGTTCTCCGGTTCCCACTTTTCAGCTCCCAGACACCCTGTACTGCTGTGAACCCACATCTCAGTCTGGGACATGCAGAGCCGTGGTATGGACCCTCTGTGTGTTTCTCATTCTTTCCTGTCTGCCACAGGTTGGCTGCTTCACCCTTTTTGGGCAGTCCCAAATGCCTCCCTTCTGACCTAATCAAATTCCCCATTGGAGAGGGGGTTTCCCCATCAGATAAGGGGGGTTTCCCCAAATTCGGCAATCTCTCCTCTGTTTCAGCTCCCTGCCCCAGGGTGCAGGACCTGTCCCTTTTCTTTCTTCTCCTCCGCTTTCTCTTTTTTTCCCCCTCCATCCTATCCAGTTATGTCGGGATCTTTGCAGTCCTTTCTGGTGTCCAAAGTCTTCTGCTAGTGTTCAGCTGGTTTTCTGTGGGAATTATTTCATCTTTTGATGTATTCCTGATGCATCTTTTTAATGTTTTCCTCTGTGCTGAATCTAGTTTCTCTGGCTTACAGGGAATGGCAGGCAGGGGACTCACACCCAGCCCTTCAGACCAGAGTTCCTGGTGGGATGTGGCTGTGCCCATACCTTAGCTTGGCAGGCTGTGTGCAGAAGCACTGCACACGACACCCCAGTCCAAGATGGCAGCAGCAGCCACCGTGTACCCAGTTTTGATTTTTTAAATTAATATATTATGCACATTTCCCCTTATAATACATATTCTTAGATACCATTTTAGTGGCTTTGTGATTTGCCATGACATTGATTTACCATCTTTTATTTTCTCAGGCTCTGCTGTGCAAATGAGTATTTTAAATGACAATACATAGTTGTTACTTAATTGTTCTAGTTGGCATTACAAGTGACTGACAGCACTACAGAGGATCAAATGGGGGTAATACAGGTGGAACACTTTGAAAAGACATGAAAGCAACTCTGAAAATGTTCTTATAAATGAATCAGGAAAGTAAACATATCAAAGGTAAGAAGGGCAAAGTGGTATAAAGCTCTGAATTAAGTGAAGTTTTAAAAAGGAATAGTTCTCCATAACATCCTGTAAGTGGAATAAACATACACTGAATTTTCTGAGATGATTTTGGCTTTATATATTTTGTTTTGTTGACCCCCCAGTTACCATCAAATGTCCCAAATTCTCAATATTTAAGCACTCAAACTATCTCTCAGACTGCTTTTTGTAGCTGAAAGCAGCACAAACACCAATGGATCTTAACATGGGGATTAGAAAATATGATTTTCATATAGGTATGAAACAGCCCAAAGTTGACTGTGCTTCTATTTTCCTTAGCAGATTATAAGTCCTGTTTAATGTTAAAAAGTAATCATTACCTATATGTATTTACAGTTTTTCTACAATGAATATAGTATTATTTGTGTAATTTTTAAAAGTTTTATATTGTCAGAGACTGTATTTTCCAATGATGGTCATAACAATATCTCTCATTCTATATTATCTTCTTGAAATGTACTTTGCCACTTCTTCATTGAGAAGTGAAGTCTGTTCCCTCCTCGTGAAGCCAGGTGGACTTCTGTGGGTATATGGACCAGTAGAATATAGCAGAAGTGAAGCCATATTACTTCCAAGACTAGGTTATAAAAGGTGATAGAGCTTTCCTCTTGCTCTTTCTCTCTGGGATGCTTGATTTGGAAATTAACTGACATGCCGTGAAGAACTCTAGGCAACATAGAGGGGTCATATGTTCACGTTCTGGCCAACAGTTCTAGCTGAGGTCCCAGTCAACTGCCAGCATCACCACCAGACATGTGAGTAAGGAAGACTGAGATGAGTTCAGCTACCTGCATGCAGCTAAACAAGAAACTCTGAGCAAGAACTGCCTAGCTGAGTCCAGTCAACCTCAGAAATATGAAGTAATAATAGTAATAATAATAGATGATTGTTGCTGGTTTACACCACTAAGTGTGGGGTGGTTGTTATGCAGTAATGGACAAGCAGGGACAAGCCATAAAACATTATCAATTTGCTTGCATTGATGAAATGCTTGTGCTAATCCAGTCCTTCTATTACAGTGGTAGGCAACAGGCACTCCAGCCCCTATCGAATGGAGAACTGAAGTAACCACAAACTGAGAAGGCAAAGGGACCTTTAAAAAAACACTTTTAATCACAGCTGTGAGAGAAGACAACATTGCTGGCCATGGCTGGAAAACACTAGCAGCTGTTGGACAGGGCCGGCAAAAATCTGAAGGGTGCAGGAGAGCTCAGTTTGAACAATAGCTTGAGGTCAACAGTGTCTCTGAGGGGCAGGGTAGAGAACCAAGTGACTCTACAAACTGGTCACAGCTGCAAATCAAAAAGCCATTTCACATTTGGATTTTGGCCACATGATGGTCATGTTTTTCAGCACATGCATATGAGCATGAGGAGACATATCACTGCTTGAACCAATACTTTGAATGTTAACATTCCATCATGCATATTTCATTAGTAGAATGGTTCTCTGTAAAACCTTATCCACACTTTTCTTTTTCTTTTTAAACTGATTAAACAAAGAGCACAGCCTAAAATGAATCAAAATTGTTCTTGAAGGATCACACAAATATGAGGGAGATTCTAGGAACTGGGTCACAAAGGGTCTGTCACAGGAATACCAGTCTTCAGTGACAGTAAGCTATAAGGAGGAACCTCAGGTTCTGTAAAATCAAGGGCAACAATTGAGAGCTGGGAAAGTAGATTGATCTGGAGGGTGAATAAGGTTGGGTCACAGACTACAAAGAGAAAACAAACAAGGACAGTTGGGAAACTACTTGAACATTTGTCCATCTCTTCATTCTTCTTAAATTTGGCACTAAGTAATTTGTAAGGCTAGGAAATAATTCTTAAAGGGCAAGTCTTGGTCTCCTGGCTCTCAGAGCCACGCTAGACTCTCTTTGAGCTCATCCAATGGTAGATTTCACACATTTAAAAGTTTGTTTGAGGTAGAGTGAGTAATCAGGTTGATCCTTCTGTCCACACTTTTCCATCTCATGCCTTGTCAGTCTGGGGAAATGTCTCAGGAAATTCACTGTGTGCTTATCCTACTTCTAGGACTTTGTAGAGGACTATTTCTTTCTAAAACTTCACTTAATTCAGAGCTTTATGCCATTATGTCTTTCTTCTCTTTGATGTGTTTGCTCTCCTGATTCACTTAAAAGAACATTTTCAAGTTTCTTTTATGCCTTTTCAAAGTGTTCCACATGCATTATCCCCTGCACTGAATATTATTAGCCACCGTTTTAATTGCTCGTAACCAAGTGAGAGGTGGTCTTCTATGAGGCCTGGCAACATAGAGAATGTTGAAGTACAAAGTGTGTGCATATATGTGGTGGTGATAAGCTGGACATAGTGAATGATCTGGTTGACCACCTATGTGACTCAGAGTTACAGGTTGGGCTCACTGGGAAACAGACTGTGAGAGAGAGATTAGCTTGCAGGAGGTTTATTGGGGAGAGTTCTACAGATCAAAACCTGGAGGGTAAGGGAAGGAATCATACCAGGCAAAGGGAGAATTTGGATGTTAATACAGTCTTCTTTTTTTTTTCTTTACATTTTGTAAGTTACTTTGTTTTTTTTTTAATTTTTTAATTTTATTTTTTTTGGGGGGTACACCAGGTTCAATCATCTGTTTTTATACACATATCCCTGTATTCCCTCCCTCCCTTGACTCGCCCCACCTTGAGTCCCCCCCACCCTCCCCGCCCCCGTCCTCTAAGGCATCTTCCATCCTCGAGTTGGACTCCCTTTGTTATACAACAACTTCCCACTGACTATTTTACAGTTGGTAGTATATATATGTCTGTGCTACTCTCTCGCTTCGTCTCAGCTTCCCCTTCACCCCCCGCCCCCTCCCAAACCTCGAGTTCTCCAGTCCATTATCTGTATCTGGGTCCTTGTTCTTGTCACTGAGTTCATCAGTACCATTTTTAGATTCCGTATATGTGAGTTAGCATACAATATTTGTCCTTCTCTTTCTGACTTACTTCACTCTGTATGACAGATTGTAGTTCTATCCACCTCATTACATATAGCTCCATCTCATTCCATTTTATAGCTGAGTAATATTCCATTGTATACATATGCCACATCTTCTGTATCCATTCATTTGTTGATGGGCATTTAGGTTGCTTCCATGTCCTGGCTATTGTAAATAGTGCTGCAATAAACATGATGGTACAAGTTTCTTTTGGGATTATGGTTTTCTTTGGGTATATGCCCAGGAGTGGGATTACTGGATCATATGGGAGTTCTATTTGTAGTTTTTTAAGGAACCTCCAAATTGTTTTCCATAGTGGCTGTACCAACTTACAGTCCCGCCAACAGTGCAGGAGAGTTCCCTTTTCTCCACACCCTCTCCAACATTTGTGGTTTCCAGATTTTGTGATGATGGCCATTCTGAATGGAGTGAGGTGATACCTCATTGTGGCTTTGACTTGCATTTCTCTGATGATGAGTGATGTTGAGCATCTTTTCATGTGTGTGTTGGCCATCTGTATGTCTTCTTTGGAGAAATGTCTATTTAGGTCTTCTGCCCATTTGTGGATTGGGTTATTTGCTTTTTTGGTATTAAGCTGCATGAGCTGCTTGTATATTTTGGAGGTTAATCCTTTGTCCGTTGTTTCATAGGCAATTATTTTTTCCCATTCTGAGGGTTGCCTTTTAGTCTTGTTTATGGTTTCTTTTGCTGTGCAAAAGCTTTTAAGTTTCATGAGGTCCCATTCGTTTATTCTTGATTTTATTTCCCTGATTCTAGGAGGTGGGTCAAAAAGGATGTTGCTTTGATGTATGTCATAGAGTGTTCTGCCTATGATTTCCTCTAGGAGTTTTATAGTGTCTGGCCTTACATGTAGGTCTTTAATCCATTTGGAGTTTATTTTTGTGTATGGTGTTAGGAAGTGTTCTAATTTCATTCTTTTACATGTTGCTGTCCAATTTTCCCAGCCCCACTTATTGAAGAGGCTGTCTTTTTTCCATTGTATACTCGTGCCTCCTTTGTCAAAGATAAGGTGCCCATATGTGTTTGGGCTTATTTGTGAGTTCTCTATTCTATTCCACTGATCGTCCTTTCTATTTTTGTGCCAGTACCATACTGTCTTGATCACTATGGCCTTGTAGTCTAGTTTGAAGTCAGGAAGCCTGATTCCACCAACTCCATTTTTCCTTCTCAAGATTGCTTTGGCTATTCGGGGTCTTTTGCGTTTCCATACAAATCGTAAGATTTCTTGCTCTAGTTCTGTGAAAAATGCCATTGGTAATTTGATCGGGATTGCATTGAATCTGTAAATTGCTTTGGGTAGTACAGTCATTTTCACGATGTTGATTCTTCCAATCCAGGAACATGGTATGTCCCTCCATATGTTTGTGTCGTCTTTAATTTCTTTCATCAATGTCTTAAAGTTTTCTGCATACAGATCTTTTGCCTCCTTAGGCAGGTTTATTCCTAGGTATTTTATTCTTTTTGTTGCAATGGTGAATGGGAGAGTTTCCTTAATTTCTCTTTCTGCTCTTCCGTTGCTCGTGTATAGGAATGCAAGAGATTTCTGTGCATTCATTTTGTATCCTGCAACTTTACTAAACTCATCCATTAGTGCTAGCAGTTTTCTGGTAGAGTATTTAGGGTTTTCTATGTATAATATCATGTCATCTGCAAAGAGTGACAATTTTCCTTCTTCTTTTCCAATTTGGATTCCTTTGATTTCTTTTTCTTCTCTGATTGCTTTGGCTAAAACTTCCAAAACTATGTTGAATAATAGTGGTGAGAGTGGACACCCTTGTCTTGTTCCTGTTCTTAGAGGGAATTCTTCCAGTTTTTCCCCATTGAGAATGATGTTGGCTTTTGGTTTTTCATATATGGCTTTTATTATGTTGAGGTAATTTCCTTCTATGCCCATTTTCTGGAGAGCTTTTATCATAAATGGATGTTGAACTTTGTTGAAAGCTTTTTCTGCATCTATTGAAATGATCATATGGTTTTTATCCTTCAATTTGTTCATATGATGTATCACGTTGATTGATTTGCGTATATTGAGGAATCCTTGCATCCCAGGGATAAACCCCACTTGATCATGGTGTATGGTTTTTTTAATGTGCTGTTGGAGTCTGTTAGCTCGTATTTTGTTGAGGATTTTTGCATCTATATTCATCAGTGATATTGGTCTGTAGTTTTCTTTTTTTGTGACATCTTTGCCTGGTTTTAGTATCAGGGTGATGGTAGCCTCGTAGAATGAGTTTGGGAGTGTTCCTCCTTCTGCAATATTTTGGAAGAGTTTGAGAAGGATAGGTGTTAACTCTTCTCGAAATGTTTGATAGAATTCGCCCGTGAACCCATCTGGTCCTGGGCTTTTGTGTGTTGGGAGATTTTTAATCACGGCCTCAATTTCCGTACTTGTGATTGGTCTGTTCATGGTTTCTATTTCTTCCTGGTTCAGTCTTGGAAGATTGTATTTTTCTAAGAATGTATCCATTTCTTCCAGGTTATCCAGTGTATTGGCATCTAGTTGCTTGTAGTAGTCTCTCATGATGTTTTGTATTTCTGAGGTGTCCGTTGTTACTTCTCCTTTTTCATTTCTAATTCTGTTGATTTGCGTCTTCTCCCTTTTTTTCTTGATGAGTCTGGCTAATGGTTTATCAATTTTGTTAATCTTCTCAAAGAACCAGCTTTTAGTTTTATTTATTTTTGCTATGGCTTCTTTCCTTTCTTTTTCATTTATTTCTGCTCTGATCTTTATGATTTCTTTCCTTCTGCTCACTTTGGGGTCTCTTTGTTCTTCTTTCTCTAATTGTTTGAGGTGTAAGGTTAGGTTGTTTATTCGATAATTTTCTTGTTTCTTAAGGTAGAACTGTATTGCTATAAACTTCCCTCTTAGAACTGCTTTTGCTGCATCCCATAGGTTTTGGGTTGTTGTGTTTTCGTTGTCATTTGTTTCTAGATATTTTTTGATTTCCTCTTTGATTTCTGTAGTGATTCCTTGGTTGTTTAAGAGTGAATCGTTTAGCCTCCATGTGTTTGTATTTTTTGCAGTTTTTTTCCTGTAATTGATATCTAGTCTCATGGCGTTGTGGTCTGAGAAGATGCTTGATATGATTTCAGTTTTCTTGAATTTGCCGAGGTTTGATTTGTGACCCAAGATGTGATCTATCCTGGAAAATGTTCCGTGTGCACTTGAGAAGAAAGTGTAGTCTGTCGTTTTTGGATGGAATGTCCTATAAATATCAATGAAGTCGAGATGGTCTAATGTGTCCTTTAAAGCTTGTGTGTCTTTATTTATTTTCTGTTTGGATGATCTGTCTATTGATGTAAGTGGGGTGTTCAAGTCTCCCACTATTATTGTGTTCCTGTCGATGTCCCCTTTTATGGCTGTTAGCATTTGGCTTATGTATTGAGGTGCTCCTATATTGGGGGCATAGATATTTACCATTGTGATCTGTTCTTCTTGAATGGATCCCTTGATCATTATGTAGTGTCCTTCCTTGTCTCTTTTAATCGTCTTTACTTTCAAGTCTAATTTGTCTGATATGAGTATTGCTCCTCCAGCTTTCTTTTGACTTCCATTTGCATGGAATATCTTTTTCCATCCCTTCGCTTTCAGTCTATATGCATCCCTTGGTCTGAAGTGGGTTTCTTGTAGGCAGCATATAGAAGGGTCTTGTTTTTGTATCCATTCAGCCAGTCTGTGTCTTTTGGTTGGAGCATGTAATCCATTTACATTTAAAGTGATTATTGACATGTGTGTTCCAATTACCATTTTCTGAATTGTTTGGGGTTTGTATTTGTAGGTGTTTTCCTTTTCTTGTGTTTCCTACTTAGAGAAGTTCCTTTAGCACTTGTTGTAAGGCTGGTTTGGTGGTGCTGAATTCTCTTAACTTTTGCTTGTCTGGAAAGCTTTTGATTTCTCCCTCAAATCTGAATGAGATTCTTGCTGGGTAGAGTATTCTTGGCTGTAGGTTTCTCTCTTTCAGGACTTTCAGTATATCCTGCCATTCCCTTCTGGCCTGCAGAGTTTCTGTAGAAAGGTCAGCTGTTATCCTTATGGGTTTTCCCTTATATGTTGTTTGTTGCTCTTCTCTTGCTGCTTTTAATATTTTTTCTTTGTGTTTAATTGTCGTTCGTTTGATTAATATGTGTCTTGGTGTATTTCTCCTTGGGTTTATTCTGTATGGAACGCTCTGTGCTTCTTCGACTTGGTTAATTATTTCCTTTCCCATGTTGGGAAAGTTTTCCACTATAACCTCTTCAAATATTTTCTCAGACCCTTTCTTGTTTTCTTCTTCTTCTGGGATGCCTATAATTCGAATGTTGGTACGTTTAAGGTTATCACTGAGGTCTCTGAGACTGTCTTCTAATCTTTTTATTCTTTTTTCTTTTTCCTGCTCTGTGGCGTTTATTTCCCCCATTCTATCTTCCAACTCACTTATGCGTTCTTCTGCCTCAGTCATTCTGCTGGTTAGAGCATCTAGAGTATTTTTAATTTCTGTTATTTTGTTATCCATTGCTGTTTGTTTTTCTGAGTTCTTATGAACTGTTTCTTGTACTTTCTCTATTTTGTTATCGAGATTTTGTATCATTTTTACTATCATTACTCTAAATTCTTTTTCAGGCATTTTTCCTATTTCCTCTTCATTTATTTGGTCTTGTGGGTTTTTTCCTGCTCCTTTGCCTGCATGGTGTTTCTTTGTTTCCTCATGGTTGTCCAAACTTTTGGGGTTGCTTGTCCTGGCGATAGAGGTGTTTATAGAAGACTGTCCAAGCCTCACACTAATGTCCCAGTATTGGATTAAACGAATATTAAGTCTAGGAAACACATACATGTATAAGACACACGATTACTGAATCCATTAGGACATAAGGCTCTAGAAAGACCTGACAGAACCTCAGTGTGCTATCAGATATTCAAAGAGAAACCCAGCAGAAATTGACAACTGAAACAGAACAAATCGGAGACAAAAGCAAAAGCAAGCAAACAAACAAATAACACCTTACACATACAAACATTAATCCAGGGAGATTTTGTAAGCTAGGATCAAATATAGAAAAGAGCCAGAGTACCACCAGAGAGAATGGAGATTCTCAGAATGTAATTAGACAACTGTACTAAGAACTAAGATAAAGACAAAAGCCTAATATTAAATACCAAGGCAGTGCGTCATCTGGAGAATAGAGCAAGGAGTCTGAGCAGACTGATAGTGTTGCTTATAAGTATGTTAAGATAAAATAAACTTAAAAAGGCTGGAAGAAAGGGGAACAGAAGAGCGTAATGTGGTTGGAAATATGCAAATAAAAAGAAAGGAGTAGAAATGTATAAAAGATAGGGATGAAAGGAAAGTATGAGAGATATATTGTCCGTACTACCAAAAACTTAGCTAGATATAGAAGTATATAAAAAGGCAAAAAAAAAAAAAAGAATAAAAAATATCATTAAAAAATTATGTTATAAAACTTGTAGATCCCTTAGGGTTAAGATCATATTTAATAAAGAAAAGAAAATCCAGAACTGATCCCAGAATGGACCAGTTCAATAGGTATTGATACTACTATTTCTGTTTCCTTAGTCTCAGCTGTAAGTGTCCTTCTCCTTGCCTTGGGTTTTTTTGCATTATTCTGTGACCAGCAGAGGTTCCTTTAGTGTTTGTCTGTAAGCGTCGGTGTGTGGGGAGGGAGAGGGTACAATAGTGGCTCCTTCTCCTGGGAGTGAGTGAGCAGTGGCGCACTGTTGTTTCAGTCGGGCTTGGAGGTGCCTGTTGCAGAGGGACGCTGGTGGCTCAGGCGTAAACAGAAAGTCTTAGAGTTGGGCCTCTCTTGGGTTTTTTTTGTTGTTGTTGCTGTTGTTGTTGTTTTTTTTTTTTCTCTCGGCAGCCTCCCTGCTGCTGGCGTTGCAAGGGGTTTTAATCTAGCCCCGCCCGAGTGCCTGAGGGTGCTTGTTATCCCTGAGCACCTTAGGTGGCCCGCAGGGCGTCTCTCCACTGCCTGTTGCAGAGGCGCCGAAAGAGAATGAGGGAGAGAGGCTATGCCCGCGGCTCCTCTCCCCCGGCCCGTGAGCCTGCAGCCTCCAGCCGCCATCATGGCCGGGCTGCTCTCAGGGACGGGCACTCCTCTCCGCGGACCTCCTCCCTCCTGTCCTCTCGGTCCGTCACCCTACTGGCAACAATGTTTCTCACCCTGAACCAGCTCTCCGGTTCCCACGCTCCTGCTCCTGGACCCTCCGTTCAGCCGCAGATCGATGTCTCGTTCTGGGAACGCTGAGCTGCGCTGTGGACCCTCTGTATGTTTCTCACTCCCTCCCGTCTGCCACAGCTCTGCCGCTTCACCCTTTTTGAGCCTTCGTAGATGCCTCCCTACTGGCTATGTCGGGCTCCCCGCAGTCCTTTCTGGTGTCCAGGGCCGTCTGCTGGTGTTCAGCTGGTTCTGTGTGGGAATTACTGCGTCCTTCCGTGCATTCCCAATGCATCTGTGGAGAGGGATGCACTCCACGTCTCTCTACTTCGCCGCCATCTTTTCTCCTCCTAATACAGTCTTAAAAGAGATTTCAGCGAACCCCACATGGAGTACTGAACCCTGAAGGGTTTCCCCACATTACAATAAAGGGGTTATGTGTTTATACTTTCCCATTATGCTCATGGGATGC
This sequence comes from Hippopotamus amphibius kiboko, assembly GCF_030028045.1. Classification (NCBI taxonomy): domain Eukaryota; kingdom Metazoa; phylum Chordata; class Mammalia; order Artiodactyla; family Hippopotamidae; genus Hippopotamus; species Hippopotamus amphibius. The sequence continues at coordinate 118,703,139 of NC_080203.1, forward strand.
AGGTTGCCCCCAGGAAAGACACATGACCTTAAGTGAAGAAGCTCTTTCCAACTGCAATTTTTGGAGAGGGCTGACAGCTGAGAACTGTCTCTTGACTGCATTACCAGAAGCTGAGGGAATGAAGAAGGATCTAGGTGGCATAGCACAGTGTCTACTATACTCAGAATGGATCCAAGGACACATCTTCAAGTTTGTGCCAAGTCTAGTTGATGCGTTTGGCCTGAGAACAAATGCTTGGGAGGAAAGGGGAAGCAAGGAAAGCAGTTGCTGCCCCTGACTACATTCTCTCAAAGTGGAATCTTTAAATGCTTCTCAAGATATAGCTATAAGTTGAAAAAATATTAGAGGAAGCAGTTTGAAATATCTGAGGGAAACACCAGTGCTCAGACCATGAGATGAATAGAGATGGTAGTCAAAGGGTGGTGCCTCGTATGAGAATGGTCTGTAAAGGTAATCCATTAGAAATGGAAGAAGAGAACCACAAAACAATTATGTCATGAAAGCCAAAGTAAGAGATAGTTTTAAGAAGGAAAAGTGTTCAGCATTATCAAATTTCAAGTAAGAACCTCCCCCACCCCCAAATTAAAGGGCTCAGAAAGTAGGCTGGTAGTGGTCACTTTGGACAAAATCATTTCAGATGAATGGTTGGGGCAAAAGTCAGATTGCAGTGGATTAAAGTGTGAGTGTAAAATTGGGAAGACATATGAGAGCAAATCACTTTTTTTTTTTTTTTCAGAATTGCAGAGGAAGAAAACATGGGTTCAACACTTATACTGAGAATTTGGTCTGAGGAAAGTTTTCTTTTGAAAATGGGAGTGAAGTGAACATGGGTATAGACTGAGAGGAAGGAGCTAGAGGAAAATAAAAGTTGAAGATAAAGACAGTTAAGGATAATCGATAAGTTCTGGTCCTGAAGCTGATGGGAGGCAATGGAATCATGGCGCATGTGTAGGAGTTAGGTTTGAATGGTGAACCCCTCTTCAGAAGCAAAATAAAAAGAGGGAAATATAATTGTTTTGAATATTCATGAATGATACCACAATAACCTCTTATTTATTAAGGAATAAGTAAGAAAGACTGCCACGCAGCAAGGATGGCCTTAAGCTAGTAAGAAACCAATATGGCTGCCTCATGATTCCTTAAGCTCATTTAAGAAGTAGGTGACTTATTTAGGATTATAATACTGCATCAGGCATACACTTGTCATTATCCATGTGCTTGGCTGGGATATTAGTTATTAATAAAATTACAGAATTTTAAAGAAGAAAGGGACTATTTTAGGCAACTACGACCATTAAACATAAGGTTTATTAAGGAAAACAGCCTAGGCAGTTTCAGATGACCTTGTTGTGTATCATGTGATTCCCGTACGCCTGGTCTCAGCTGCTGAACTGGGGAGAGCATCCAACTCTAAAGCAGCCAAACTGTAGTCTACCTAGTGATTCACTGTCCTAGAGGTCCTAGTAGTCCCAGTGGCCTGTGAGAACATTGTCTATCAGGGATGATGGTGATGGATTGAATCAGTTTAATCTCCTTCAGTTACTAGGAGTAAGAAACAAAAGGAAAGAACAAGGAAATTGTTAGTGGCAGCAGAATCTGAAAGAAATACAAAGATAAGGCTGGTAACAGGGTCCCCAAGGCAACCTGGGCTGTGAGGGACTCATGGATGAGAGGAAGGTAGGAATAAGGAGGAACTAGAAAACATTACAGAGAGGAGAGTGAAGTCAAAGTAATTCTAAGTGCTTGGCCCAAGGTCACAAATTTAGTGACTAGCAAAATCTGAATCAGAATACTATTTAGCCATTTTTCTTTCTGTTTCTGTAACAAACAAATGCCTTCGACTATCCCACAGTGCCTTCCAAGTCTGGCTGTGAATCAGAATCTCTGAAAAGCTTTTGAAAAAACATTCAATACATTGCTGATCCCTAGGCCTCACTTCTGCTAATTCTTCTCCACTAAGTCTGGCTGTAGCCTTTGGGTCTGCACTTTTGACAAGCTCCGCAGGTGATTCCAATGTGAGAGGTCATCTGACCTGTGTCTGGGAATCACTTTCCCAGGACATATCTCTGTGCCCAAGTGCTCTTAGGTACTCACTTTAAATTTAGATCCAGGAAGACTTCATTGTTACTATGGTAACATAGAAGGCGTTAATAGGAATATTTATATTACTAAGATTGGAAATGAAGGGAATTGCTTTACTAGCATAGCAATTACTCTTTCCTTGGCTGGCATCAAACCTAGAAGCTCCTGTTTAGAAAGCAGATCATGCATTCCTTCCCCTGACTTTATAGCAAAATGACTAAGCCTGAGTTTCCACTGCATTTTTGTGATTTTTCAAATCTTTGTAAGCATACCTGTACATAGGAAAGTGTTTTTCAGGAGTACCTTCCACAGAATGAAGTCTTAATGTAATTATGTTTGAAATTTATGACAAATATATGGGGCACATCAGACGAAGCCTTGTGCATATGGAATGGATATTTAAAGAATGGAACCGTTTTTATTTTAAACACTGTACCCTATATCTTTTGTATCTGCATACCTACACAGCACAATCAGAACTCAATAAATCACTTATTGAATGATTGATTGATTGATTAGGACCTCAGGTCAAAGAATGATAGTCTTATTTTTATCTCCTTTCTGCCATTACTTTTACTCTTCTTACTTCTCCTCCAGATAAAATGGAAATCAAGTGGACCAGTATCTTGTGATCTGGAGGCCTTTAAGTAGTCCTCCAAGTCCTCCAAGTAAGGCAAGCCTCTCAATGGAGGTGATATCACCTCCAAGGGGGGCACAAATTAGTTCTTGATAGGGCCCCAAAAAATCTTAGATATTATAATGATTTGTGGCCCTGCAATGGGCCGCATAGTACATAAACAGATACACAGTGACTCTGGTATTAAAATTTCATAGTGTGGGGGGTTATTTGGGCAAATATGTCTAAAAGAGCCTCCTTAGATGGGGACTGATAATCAAAGAAAGGTTGAGAAACAATTTTAAGGACCCTACAAAGTCCTGGCCACCTAGCACCTAGGCTTTGTCTCAGTGCACAGATTACTATGAGGAGTTTCAGTGGTGGATTGGCAGAATGAGTCAGTCAGGAAGGCCAGCTCCCTGGCTGGCCATTAAAGACGCTTTGGGTAGCAACACATTAGCAGCCAAGCAGCCAAGTGTTCTGTTTGAGGAATACTTGAAGAGTTATCACTCTTCAGAGGAGCCTGAAGGATTTAATATAAAGAGCAAGATTTCAAAGGATGGCTGGGCATTTATAGATGGAGTCCCTAATTCAGTTCTACCAGAGGACGTGGGGATTGACTGATACTAGTGGAAGCATTACAGTAGCAGAATAGCCAACTGGTGAATGAGTTATTCAAAATGTTATTCACCCAGAAATGCTTTAAGAAATGGAATAGAGAGACAAAAGCCTAGAAATAAATTAATCCAAACATCATGACTTAGTTGAATATGTTGAGTCCAAAAGTCATTAATGCAGCAGAAATAATGCATCTGGATAGTTTGGAAGCATTTCTATCTGAAAGTCTCCAATGGAGTATTTATTTGATTATTCGGGTAACTTCATTATCTAGAGTTAAGTGAACATTTTTGTCAAATTATTGACTTTTTGTATTCAAGACTAAACCATTTGTGTTAATATGAACAATGCATTAAAGTTATAATTACTACATATACACTGACATTTTGGGAAACAAAAAGAAATTAAAGATTAAGTTACAAATATATTTAAGTTTTTCAAAATGTGTTAATGTAGACTCAGAACTGCACATTAATCTCCTACAATAGATTATTTCACTTCATGCTTCTCTATATGTTGTTGGTAAATACCCGTGATCTATTAAACCAGTATAGCTCTGGGATGCTGAATTGTCAAATAACAGTTTATTAGTGCATCACAGCTATAGACTGCCGCATTCACAATACAGTATACTATTTATTATACAGTTTACTTAAATTATTATATTCATGGTACAGTACATGCTGTATTAATCTTTCCTTTCACATTGTGACATGAAGAGGTCTTGGCATTATCGTGAGAGCAATGTCCAGAAATGTCCAATGATGAGGCAGGGCTTCTTGGCTGAATGTCTTCTATGTGCCCTTTTATATCCCATATCCTTGTATTACTCAGCCTGCTACTCTGTGCCTGGGGAGGCTGACCTCTGCAGACTGCCTCAGTAAGTTCCCTTGCCCTTTGGCTTCCCATTTGGCCAATAGGAGGCACCTGCAAGAAATAAGAAGGTGGGAGGAATAAAAAAGAGGCTCCATCTCTGACTAGTCATCAGGAGCTCACTGCTTCCCTCTAACTGAAGGCCATAGCTGTCTCCATATAGATATTCTCCCCAGTTTCTAGTAATGACTCCCTCCCCTTGTTTCTTCAGGCTTAATATTCCCACACCTTTGTAAATGGTCCAATCCTTAAATTCTCCTCAGTTACCCTGAATGAGTGTGCCATCTCTTTCTTCAGGAACGTGGGACACACACCATAGTGGACTATAATATTATGTCAGATCATTGACCTTTTACTGTATTATGCTGTCTACAAGCTAAATTGCTAGAAAAGGAAAAGGACATTTGACTTTCTAAGCCCTAGATATCAGTAAATGAATTAGTTACAGCCCAGCTGTGAAAGCCAGAATATTATGCAAAGGTGGGCACTGCTGTAGTGCAGAATACTGTTGCATGCCATTTAAGAAAAATTGAGGTGCCCATTAATTGTGAAGAAGAGCTATCAGTAATGCAAACATTTTACCTTCAATTTGAAACAAGCAGAATAAACAATGACATTTTGGAAGGTACTAGCAAAACACTGGATCCAGAGAGCTTTGCCTTTATTACTAAGAAAGGTAACAAAATTAATTTCCTGTGGAGATGGAATAATTTTTATTATTTCCCTTAAGCCAGAATTAATAATTTAGAATGGTTCAGAATAGCCTTAAAATGCCTCAAACTTGGTGTGGACTTATATAGCAATATTCATATCTACCTATCAATGTATAAGTTTTCAAATATAGAAAATACAGGTAAGAGTTTATTTGCATATATAGGTAGCACTAAAGCTAACAGACTAGTGCTAATTCAGGTTTGCTCTTTTATCCTGAAAAGTGTACATGGGACTACCACTGACTGTGCCTGCCACTGAGAAATATTAAGCAATAAATTTCAGAGCAAAGGAAACTTAGAAAATTGTCATCACTTTGCATTTGGAAATTCTTTAACTCAGGTTTGTTCCATAGAGAACTGAGAGGACACTGGGTTATCTCTTTATGCCTTCCTTTTTTGTAATCAGATTCATCTGAAACTAGCTGCCGAATACATTTTGTGTCAATATTATTACTCTTCATTTTTTTTTTGCAGAGGAAAATTAAATGTGCATATTTTTTCTGTAGTTGGGATTGTGGTTTTTTTGACATCCTCTAAACATCTTATTATAGAGAGCTCTATAAAAAGGTCCTTGGCACAGGCAAAGGCAGATCTATCAGACAGATGTACCTCTTACTCACACTGGAATTCCTCTAGGGTCATATATGTCTACATAAGGCAGATGGCTTAATAATTACTTCTGAAGAGTTCATGAAGACCAGCAATTCAAGGTCAGTGGGGGTGCTGGAAATTTCCATATTGATGAATACATTCCACACTAGTAATATGGGCAGAGAAAGTGATTGTCCTTATTTGGTCCCTTACCCCCAGCTGGGCCTAGCTCACTGTGGACACTTGATGAATATTAATTGAGGTGGAAATTAATTGCAGCAATGAACTCCCAATGAGGGAGAAGGACAAGGACTGAGAGCATGTTATCAATTGACATGTGATGGGTTTTCCTTTTTCCTCGAACCCTAGAAGAAATATAAATTCAAGACCTAGTCATTTTCCCCTACTGGCAGCTCCATCTGGCATCCACGTAAAGAGGTATGTAATGCAACCTTGTGTTTTGCAGTGATACAGAATCTGGCACTGGGTTTCCTTGGGGGTTAGTCAGTGGAGAAGCCCTCCATGTGGACTCCCACAGCTAGAGTGGCAAAGAGCCTTTGCTAATCTTTTTCGTCTCTATGGGTTTAGCCTTTAGAATTATGGGACCAAGCCATAACTCGGCATGCAAAAGCCATAATAATGATGATTTCATTTCAGGCTGTTTGTAGAACTCTGACTTCCCTGTGGAGTATGAGAGTTAGGAGAAAGACAGGTTACATAACAAGGAGAAGTAAACACAGATTGGCTGGCTGTGTAGTATCTGGGGTTTTCATTGGTATGAGTAGAAAAATATTTGTTCTGTGAAGAAAAGCAAAAGAGCCTTTTTCATTTATATCATTTTGGCATTTTGTGCTGAGGTCTTTTCTAACACTCATACTATTATACTGCCAGAGGTTTTTTTCCTCCAAGGGCAAAAAGCATCATGTACGCATTCTCTCTGTTTCTCTCTCCCTCTCTCTCTCTCTTGAACTGCTTGAGTGTATTTGTGTTATACAGGTTTCCATAGTGTTATTTTGTCCTATTGTCCTATATTTCACATGATAACATTTTGGACAATTCTTAGGCATGCTTTATAGCCATTTATTATTAAATTATATTATCCCAGCTGACCTTGACTGAATGTGTTGAAATATGTAGATTCATCAAACTGCTTGTTTTGTGATGATACCAAGTGAGGCATTTAACGCCTCCACCTCACCCCCATCCTGTGCCTTTATCACACAATTAATAATGAAACAAAGTTTGACACATAAAAGGTACAGAAAATCTTAATTTAAATATTATTCTGGTTTATTAATAATAAAGATACGTACTTTATTTTCTTAAAAGTGAAGAAAGATAGAAATATTTAAATTCATCCAGTCACCTAGATCATTCGAGTGAAAAACCTCTGTCTTAGAGGTGACAAGACAGTTTCAGACCACAAGATAATTATCAAAGACACTGAAATCTTAGTGATTTACCAAGTGAAGCTAAAAACACTCAGATTTATCTTAACGGTGGGTTTACAGACAGCGAGAAGATGGTACCTTAGAATCTGAGTTGATTTCATGTTGAGGCAATTTACTTTGAGAGAATCAGAACTGAAGTGAGCCTACTCTCAAAGCATCAGATACTAATAGCTCCTTTTCACCTTCCTCAAGTGCATAGAGCATCTTTTTAAAAGGAGATCTCTGAAAAATAAACAAGCAAAGAATCCCACCACTGCTAGTCCCATGATTTAAAATCAAGCGCAGCCATACCAGGATAATGCTTCCAATCTCTTTTCATTGTGGATGGGTGTGCATTGTGTAATAATTCAGTTATGAATAGAACATATCGTTTAGCTTTCATAGAAATCAGTTTGCTTCCTGCTTTGGAATAATATTAAGTTTTTTTTTTTCCCATCTGTGCCTGTGAGTATAGACCAATGAAGTATTCAATGGAAAAGTTTTCAGAGATTTGATTCAAATAAATCTTCTATATGTTGGGTACACATTTAAAGCTTATATAAGACTTAGATAATTAGCATAGTGGCCAAAGTTGTATGTCTCTAATCCTTAAAGATATGCATAGACAGATATAGTGGATATTTCCCCACAGGTATTTCATGAACATCTCTAACTCAGCATGTGTCAAACTGAACTTATTACCCCACCTCCATCCAAGCAACCCTATATTCTTTAATGCTACCACCAATCACCCAGTTAGTTAATCTGAATATTGGGGATTACTCTGAGATCTTTTATTTTCCTCACTGATTATGCTGAGACTTCTAGATGTTTTCCAAAAATCCATTTCTTTTTCTTCCTGGGCATAGAGTTAGACTACATTTCCCAGACTTCAGTAAGATATGGCCACGGTATTAAGTACTAGCGAGTAGAATGTGTGTGGAAGTGTTATGAGCCATTTCCTGGCCAAAGCTTTTCAAATGAAGGTGTGCCCCCTTCACATTCTCCCTCCCCCTTTGCTGACTATCATGAAGTTCTAATGGATATTGGAACCATAAGATGGGAGGAGACTGGATTCTTGAATCATCAAATGAAGGAGAGCTTCCAGCTAACAAAACATCTTTCTTAGAGAGTTAGCAAGAGATAAACTTTTATATTGTTTGCACCATTGTATATATTTGGATCTATTTTTTACTGCAACTTAATCTACCTAATACACCACTTTTCCTAAGTTCGTCAATTCTGTCTTGTAGATAGCTCTCAAATTCTTCCCATCACCTCTGGTCCTGCTGTCCTTTCTTTTATCTGTGTTCTCACCCTCCTTAGGCTGAGAATCTGCAATAGTCCTGAATTAGTTTCCCGGCCTGCCTTTGGCCTTACTTCTCTACAAAGCATTATCTCAAACTTCAATAATTACTTATTAAATGGGAATACATTCCTGGCTTGAAAACTGTTCCGTGATCCCCATCATCTATATTAAAAATTCTACGCCCTTGGCTTAGCACTGAAGGCTCTTCATAGTCCCCTGCCTTCTCTTCTGGTCAAACCTCTTGCCTCATTACCACCCTGTACCCTGGGATCTATCCTCACTGATCTGCTTCCAGTTCTAAGAAGATGCTCATGCTGCTCCTTCTCCCCAGAATGCCCTTCTTCTCTCTGTTCGGTCCTTTAGTGTGGAGGGGCAGTTCATAGGCTATCTTATGGCTTCCACTCCCAAGGAGAAGGAGTTACTCAGTCACTCAGGTTTTTCTTATTGTTGTTTTGTTTTGTTTTGTTTTGTTGTTTTGTTTTTGTTTTTGGCTGCATCGTGAGCATTGTGGGAATAGTTCCCCAACCAGGGATTGAACCTGCTTGAGCCCTCAGCAGTAAATGAGTGGAGTCCTAACCACTGGACAACCAGGGAATTCTCTGTCACTCAGGTCTTTTTTCAGCTCCTCCAAACTGAAACTCCATTCATGTAAAATGATTAGTGAATAATGAAAGTTGTATCAAGGATTTCAAAGGAGACTTATGGGAGAGAAGTTTTAGTTCACAACACAAGGCAGTCATTGAAGTAAGTTTCTATTTGTTGCTTTGATTCTTCCTCCAAATCTTTCTTCAGGCACTCCAACAGTCAGGGGCCTCATCTCCTTGATCCTTCCCCCAGGAAACTCCCAAACTTGTTCTTAGTTAATATGCACTGACCCTTTCTCATTTTTGATGTAAGTTGAGCAATCTGAGAATTATTTCTACCCCATGGAGAGCTTATCAAAGCCCCTTTTAATAAAACTGTTCTTTCTCTACAAAAATGTTCTTATACCACCTGCTAATAAAATGAAATGTTTTCTCACATAATTCATATATGTTGTTCAAGTTCAAGGATGCAAACTGAGATATGTTCAGAGAATGGGACTTTAGTGGGAGTAATAGAAATAGAACACTGTTGAGACAAACACTCTTGTTCTTCCTCTCAGAAACACCAAGAGCAGCCCCATCAATTTTTCACTCTTTTTCTTCTGATACTGCATCTACTTCTATGGCTCCTATTACTACCATCTCAGCATTAGCAATTGACAACATTTAATAAGCTCTCATAGTGTGCTAGGCATTTTTCTAAGACATTTGCATCCTATAATATATATTTATCGATTTTTTTTTGGTCTCCCTTTAATCCTAACATTTATATTTGTGAGGAACTGGATAATATGGTAAATTAAACTGAAAAATATCCTACAATGTAATAGTTAGAAAATACAGATAAACTATTATAAACATTATTAGAGTCATAGCTGAGCTTGCAAGTAAGTGAGCAAAACCTTTGGACATCTAAAATGAAGGGGAAATGGAAAACGAGTGGGTGGGCACTCTAAAGTATATAGTATATAACTCTACAGGATAACTGACATGGTCTCCCAGAAATTCCGAGCAGGATTCTCTCCCAGTCACCCACCATGGTCATTTGCTCAATAATGTACTTTTTATTGGCCTTTTCCCCTTTCCTGTCTCCCCTTTCTCTCTTACTGGATCTTTCTGGAGTCACTTCTCAAATAAATTACTTGCACTCAAATCCTCTACTCAGGCTCTGCTTTTGAGGGAACCCAAACTAAGACAGGCTTTCACTCATCTGTTCATTTTCAGTATATTGTGATATCTTGTATTTTAAATGTGCTCTAATTATAATTGCTATTATATTAATCTAATCACAGTCCAGATGACCCTCACAAAATTGACAAATAGCTTAAAAGATTTCTGTGAAGAATGACAACAACAATAATTCAAGCACAAATAACTAAAAAGAAAATGGAAGTGCTCTTTAAGAATTAAATACAGGGAATTCCCTGGTGGTCCAGTGGTTAGGACTCCGTGCTTCCACTGCAGGAGGCACGAGTTTGATCCCTGGTAATGGAATTAAGATCCCACATGCCGCGTGGTGTGGCCAAAAAAAAACCAAAAAACAACAACAACAACAACAACAACAAAAAACCCCAAAAAACAAAAAAACAAAAACAAATTAAAAAAAAGAATTAAATACAATGATAATTTGATCAGTTTTGGCTGAAGTCAACCCCTAAAATTATTTGATAGACTACTTGAGATATAGATCTAGGTACATGCACTCTGATGATGTAGAATGACTTACCTATATTGTGTGCCTCAAGATATTATCTAATGGTAGCTGGGAATGTATAGTATGTATAAGGAGGTTTGGTAAGGGAAAGTATGTTGGCAGCCAGCCTGCCTGAGTGCTGCCTTGCTTCTGAACCCTGAAGTGAGGGCTGCCATTTAACGGTGTCCTACTCACAACTAAAGGTTCTTAGCTCTTTGATTATTCAGAGAAGTGGCTTTAGAGCACAATAAATGTGCAACCAAGGACCATCCTATATTTGAGAAAAGCCAACAGCACAAAAGTGAATAAAAAGAGAAAATAAGTCTACAGTGGAATCAGATAATTCAGAGAAGAGAAGTTTACAAAAAATTTAATGAGTATCATCAGAGACATTTGAGAAGAGACAGTATACAAAATTCATCTGTTACGAAAAAAAGTTATCACAGTACAAATAAGAGCAACGTAGAAGTTCAAAATATCATTGCCAAAATTATATTATAAAATGAATAAAAAGACAGGAATAAAGTAATCTTCTCTAACAGAGGAGAAAGATGAAGAATGTAAAAATATGAGAAAAAGGAAAAGATTAAGAAGATTGATCCATGCTAAATTCCTAGAAATAAGACAGAGGTAATGAGGGGATAAGATTATGGGAAAAATAATATAATAATATTTCTAAAAGCTGAAGAAAAATTGTAATGTTCAGATTGAAAGAAACCCCGCTAATGTCCAGCAAGATAAATTAGACATATTATTATGAAATTTCAGAATGTCAAAGATAAAGAAAAGGACATAAAATATTTTAGAGAGGAAAAAACATGTTAGCTACAAAAGAATCACAATAAAATTATATTAGTCAGTTGCTAGTTGGCAATACAGAAATACCTTCAGATTTCTAATGGAAAATTATTATTACTATTATTATTAGCATTAAAAAATTTTAAATTGTGTAAAATGCACATAACACAATATTTACCATTGTAACCATTTTTAAGTGTATGGATCAGTGATGTTAAGTACATTCACATTATTGTCCAACTGAATTCCGGAACTTTTTCATCTTGCAAAACTGAAACTCTAATACCCATTAAACAATAACTCCCCATTTCCCCGTACCGCAGTTACTGGCAAATACTGTTCTATTTTCTGTCTCTATGAATTCAACTAATCTAGGCACTTCATATAAAAGGAATCATACAGCATTTATCTTTTTTTTAAAAAAATATTTATTTAGTTATTTATTGGCTGTTTTGGGTCTTCGTTGCTGCACACGGTTTTGTCTAGTTGCAGTGAGTAGGGGATACTCTTCGTTGCAGTTCACAGGCTCCTCATTGCCGTGGCTTCTTTTGTTGCAGAGCAGAGGCTCTAGGCGCATGGGCTTCAGTAGTTGCAGCACATGGGCTCAATAGTTGTGGCACGTGGGCTTAGTTGCTCTGTGGCATGTGGGATCTCCCTGGAGCAGGGATCAAACCCGTCCCCTGCATTGGCAGGAGGATTCTTAACCACTGCACCGCCTAGGAACCCCCAGCATTTATCTTTTTATGACTGGTTTATTTCACTCAATAGAATGTCCCAAGTTTCATCCATGTTGAAGCCTGTGTCAGAATTTTCTTCCTTTTAAAGGCTGAATAATATTCCATTGTATGTACATACTACATTTTATTTACCCATTTGTCCATTGATGAACAGTAGGGTTGCTTCCAGCTTTTGGCTATTGTGAATAATGCTGTTATGAACATGGGTGTGCAGATATCTTTTCAAGACCTTGCTTTCAATGCTTTTGGAGATATATCCAGGAGAGAAATTGCTAGATCATATGGTAGTTTTATTTTTAACTTTTTGAGAAACCACCATACTGTTTTCCGTGGTGTCCGCACTATTTTATTACATTCCCAACAACAGTGTACAAAGATTCCAATTTATCTACATCCTCACCAACACTTATTTTCTTTCTTTCTTGTTTTTTATGCTAATCATTCTAATGATTACACAGTACATGGTACACAGTACACGGTGATTTCTCATTGCAGTTTTGATTTCCCTAATGATTAGTGGTGTTGAACATCTTTTCATATGCTTGTAAACCATTTGTGTACCTTCTTTGGATAAATGTCTATTCAAGTCCTTTGCTCATCTTTTTTTTTTTTTCTTCATTTTGGCTGCACCATGTGGCTTGTGGGATCTCAGTTCCCTGACCAGGGATTGAACCCGGGCCATGGCAGTGAAAGTGCCGAATCCTAACCACTGGACCACCAGGGAACTCCCCACTCATCTTTTAATTGGATTATTTTGTTGTTGTTATTGAGTTGTAGGAGATCTTTGTATATTCTAGATATCAACTCCCTATCAGATATATGATTTGAAAATATTTTCTCCTATTTCATAGGTTACCTTTATACTTGGCTGATTGTGTCCTTTGATGCACAGAAGTTTTAAATTTTCAAGTAGTTCTAGAAAATTGTTTTCAACCTAGAAGTCTATATACACCTAAAATAGCAATCATTTATGAAGGCAAAATAAAGATATTTTCAGATTTGCAAAGATTCAGATAATTTTCCATTCTGGATATACTTATTTGAGTTTGCTTTGAAGTAACATGAAGTTGAGAGAGGGTGCTTCTAAGAAGCAATAGAATAATATAGGGTTATACTAAAAAGAAGCTCCCAGGATGCAGCAGATCTAGAAAATAGTAGTATGGCTAAGAAATTATATGATCTTAGTGACATAGTAATAAAGTTACATATTTTCTGGTTGTTAAGATAAAAGAAATTTTCCAGAGGGAAAAATATGTACAAGAAAGTCACAACTCAAATACAGAGCAAACTAATGCATGATTTGATTTTAAGCAATTGATACAGTGTAAGAAAAGAGAACCAGTTTAATCTTGGCAATTGGAACAGTGGCACAGGTTCTCAGTGCCGAAGGTTTTGTGATATATATTTAAATGTCTTTATTGTACAGTCATGTACCTTGATTCACAAGGAAATAAGATTTACATTAATCATGAGAGTATAGATATGTTTATTAGCTTTTGGTTGCAGAATCATTTCATTGTAAATTTGATTATGGTAAAGGTAAAGCTGACAGAGGGCTGGGAGGTAGAGGAAGGATGAGAAGTAGACAAGAGTAACAGAGGTTAAATTTCTTACCTCATGTGGTGAAAGTCAATATATACTATGTAAAGTATCAATAAGTAAAGGTTGCATTATAAAATTATAATGGCAATCAATAGAGAAATTAAAACTAAAAATATCATTACAAAAAGTTGAAAAGGAGAGAGAATTGTGTGCTAAAATTTCCCACCTTCAATATTGGAAAGTTACTGCTAATAAGTTGATTGGCTAAAATATAGAGATATACATGTAAAATTTATAATAGCATTTTTGAAAGCTCATCCCATAAACTGCCTGAATCAAAATTACCCACGGTTGTTTTTAAAAATTCAGAATCCTTGGCTACAGCCCACATGTTTTTGGAGTGATGCCCAGTAATCTGCTTTTTAAGCAAGCAGCAAGCTTTTCAGGTACTTGTTGTGTACACATAAATTTGAGAACCACTAATTTAGAGTAATGGAAGTAACCACCAGAAAAATTAAACATAAAGACTGCTGATTACAATTGGAGATTAGGATTAGGGGTGGCATAAAGGTGGGAAGGAAAAACATTTTAAGCTTTCTTTTATTTACCTCTGTATGGCTTTAATTTTTATTCCCATATGTAAATATTATATTTATAATTTAAAAAAGTGAGGCAGAATGGGGATCTTCACTGAACCCCTTCATCTCATCCTCAGATTATTAGGAGAGACTCAGTCATCTGTGGAATCTGGGTGCTCCCTACTATTAATGATAATAATATCTGTAACCCCTTAGTTATCTCTTAGTTATGTGTAATGTCTGGGATGGCATGCACACACAGTTCATTGCTAAAAATAAAAAATAAAAGAGAAAGAAAGGGAGAGGGAAGGTTATAAAATTATCTTCAATATACACTGAGTGTAGAGTCTGGGGTAAAATAATTTTGTACTGATTCCATAAAGTCCTAAGAGTCGACACAAAGTTACCCTTATTTTTATGGAGCCTGCCCCTTTTATCCTCCCCCAAGTCCCCTCAGATTCACGCAGTCCTGTATATCTCTGGAGAAGAGGTTTCATTTCTTTCTGTCGTTTAGAGCAAAACATTTACAAGACAAACACAGTTGTTGTTTTTTATCTCTAATATCGACCTTGCCTCATCTTGTAATTTCTATGTGTTAACCTCACTAATACAGTTTCTGCTTCTTTACTCCATTTTACTAAAGTTACCATCCCATCCTACACTGTAGCAATAAGAGGTGCCATGTGTTGAGTGTTGACTCTATGCCAGGAGCCATTCCAGATGCTTTACAAGCATTATTGCCCTTAATCCTCACATCAGCCTTATTTAGTAAAGGTATTAGTTTCATTTTATAGATGAGATAAGTGGGTCTTAGAAAGGTTTAGTGACTTGCACGAAATAACATAGAAAGTGGAAGATGGCTGATTGAAATTCAAGTAGATCTGTCAACAGAGCCCAAGTTCTTAACTTAAACAACATTCTCTCTCCCTAATTAGTCCCTATCAGGCTGCCATACTTGTAGTCATCCCCGTATCTTTTATCCCAACTCAGATTTTATCTCACAGAGGTGTGTGTGGCTCAAGACCAGCATCGTTCTAGAACTTGAGATGCCCACATGAAGGCATTAGAGTTTCCTTATTATAGTGAAAGAGTAGGACTCCTTCTTTTTCCCCTTCCCCCAAATGGAGTTATAGGACTGTATTTCAGTAAATGCTCCAAATTTCAAGGGATGTAGGTCTGGTGAGGTAGTTCAAGCAGGAATTTTGGATTCAGACAGATTTCAATTTAAATTCCAACTTCACCACTTGTTAGCTCTGTGACCCTACATAAAGTGCATGAGCTACCTGAGCTCCTTGCACCTCATGGAAAAGTGAGACAATACTGTTATGTTTAACTTAAGAAACTGTTGTAAGGTAAAGCCATGTAAAGCGCCTACCATGAAGCTTGACAAATGGTAACTGTTGCTCTTGTTTGAATTATTGTCTTTCATCATCATCATCACAGTTACCACTGCCAATTCAGCAGAAACATTTTTTTCTTTTATAACAGCTTTTTTAAGATATAATTCACACACTGTACAATTCACCCATTCGATGGTTTTTGGTATTTTACATTATTAATATTTTTAAACTGTGGTAAAGTATATATAACATAAAATTTTACATTTTCATCATTTCTAAGTGTACAGAATTCAGTAGTATTAATTACGTTTACAATGTTTTGCAACCTTCGCCACTATTTCCAAAACTTTTTCATCACTCCAAACAAACTCTGGAACTGTTAAACAATAACTCTCTGTTCTCTCCTTTCCCATCCCCTGTTAACCTTAATCTACTTTCTGCCTCTATGAATTTGACTATTCTAGATACCTCGTATAAGTGGAATTATGTAGTATTTATCTTTTTGTATCTAGCTTATTTCAAGATTCATCCATGCTGTAGTGTATGTAAGTACTTCATTCCTTTTTCTTTTTTCTTTTTTTTTTTTTTTGGTCTTTATTGGAATATAATTGCTTTACACTGTTATGCCAGTTTATGCTGTACAACAAAGTGAATCAGCTGTATTTATACACATATCCCCATATCCCCTCCCTCCCGCGACTCCTTCCCACCTTCCCTATCCCAGCCCTCTAAGTCATCACCTATCATCGAGTTGATCCTTTTTTTAAATTGAAGTATAGTTGATTTACAATGTAGTGTTAGTTTCAGGTGTACAGCAAAGTGATTCAGTTATACATATATATGTATTCTTTTTCAGGTTCTTTTCCATTATAGGTTATTACAAGGTATTGAATATAGTTCCCTGTGCTATACAGTAGGACTTTGTTGTTTGTCTATTTTATGTATAGTAGTGTGTACCTGTTAATTCCAAGTACTTTATTCCTTTTAAAGGCTGTATAAGGTTCCATTGTATGGATATACTACATTTTGTTTATTCATTCATCTGTTGATGGACATTTAAGTTTTTTCACCTTTTGGCTATTGTTGATAATGCTGCAATGAACATTACTGTATAAGTATCTCTGAGCCCCTGCTTTCAATTCCTTTGGTATATATACTTAGGAGTAGAATTGCTGGGTCATATGGTAATTTTATGTTTAGCTTTTGAGGAACCACCAAATTGTTTTCCACAGCATCTGCACCATTTTACATTTCCACCAACAATGCATAAGGGTTCCAATTGCTCCACTTCTCCCTCACTTGTTATTTTCTTTCTTTTTTTTTAATTATAGCCATCATGATAGGTGTGAAGTGGTCCAGCAGCAACTTTCTCATCCAGGATTCCTCATGAATGTGATATGTGACCAAGACACTAGATAATGGGGATGGAGCATACTTTTGGCTACTGTGCTCAATCTTTAGCTCTAGAGGGACTGTTAGTAGAATTTTACTATAATCTCTAGGCAAAAAAGACAGTCTTCCTTGTGTCTACAAGATTCTTGGAGAGTAATTTAGTTGCCAAGAAGTTGCCTTAATTTGTAAGATTTTCTGTAGGTTACATGTAGTTGCAGGCAAACAATTACAACAGACAATTAAACAAGTTTTACAGATGAGGTCCAGTATAGTAACACAAAAAGCAATCAAATTTTAAAAATTGACTTAAGAAAAAAAAAATTGACTTATGGCACTAGTTAG
Organism: Hippopotamus amphibius kiboko; assembly: GCF_030028045.1. Classification (NCBI taxonomy): domain Eukaryota; kingdom Metazoa; phylum Chordata; class Mammalia; order Artiodactyla; family Hippopotamidae; genus Hippopotamus; species Hippopotamus amphibius. The sequence continues at coordinate 118,720,377 of NC_080203.1, forward strand.
AGGTTTGTGGAATTGACAACTAAAACATGATTCCTGTAGAGAAAAGCTTATTATAATAGTGGCTGGAAGAATACCTGAAACAACATCAAAATGATCTGCTACATATTTAATAGGGTTTCAAAATCTAGCAAAAAAATTTAAAGTATGTTTGTGTGATATCAGGTGGAACGTGAGCTTTCTCTTATTTTCTTTTACCTTTATATATTCTTTGTTTGTAATGCTGAGAGTACATGCCACTCTGGGTGGATATATTGGGTTGACTTCATGTCGAATCGATGTTTATCTGCCCTTTGGCACAGAGAAAGTGGAAAAGAGTGATTCAGGGTGTACTTGAGCTGAAACAAAGGATAGTCACTATGGCCATAAAAGTTGTGCCATTTTCTTGTCTGCCAACATGGCATTAACTGAGGACACTCTTCCCTAGTGATTTCTAGCAACGTTGGCAAAACATATGCTTTTGTGAAGTTAGGGGTTTTTTTGGGGGGAGGTGTTGTGTTTTTTTTTTTTTGCTACTGTTAAACAGACATACACACAAAAGCTAACACACACACATAACTAATCTTTGCAATACTACATAAAGCCTTGTGAGTAGACCTATCTGATTCAATGAATGGAAATGTTTACATAGAGTTTACAGAGCTACTGTCTTGATTTGGGAGGTGATACAGACTAGTTTTTTTGAGAACCAACTTAGGACCTAGGGAAACCTGGCTTTGCTACTTAGCTGTATGACTCTGAACACAACTATAGATTTTTTTGAGTCTCAGTTTTCTGATGTGCAATACAAAAATCATGACATCTACCTCATAATATGATTGTGAGGATTTTATGAGTAAGTATCTGTAATGTGCTTAATATTATGCCTCAAAAATCCCCTAAGTGCTCAATAATAATAAAATAACTAATGTTTATGGACTCATTATAATGGCTCAATAAACAGTACCTATTATCATAATTTTATATGTGGGGGAAATACTTGTCAAATATCTTGTTAGTACAGTAGATACACACTGTAATATTATTTTGTATAAGTATAAAACAGTAATAAATATAATGATAATAAAATCTAGTTATGGCAATCTTAGAGCAATAATTTATTACTATGAAGAGACTGGAAAAGAAGAAATGTTTCGCTCTAATATGATGAGGAGCCACACAAAGATGGAATGAATCAACTTTGGAATTCAAGGATTCTCTGTAATGCTTTTAAGTATAGGCAATGACCAGTTGGTGGGAATGTTGCAAAAGATACTTAAACGTAAATAACCTCTGAGTTCTCTTCTATCTCTGAGAGTCAATACTTTATTCTCATTTCCACTAACCCCTTGATATCAACAATGGCTTCTCCATCATTCATCAACAGAACAGAAGGTTCAGAAAACTTCACCCTCAAACCTTCCTTTAGAATAGCTGCAGAAAGAACTAGACTCAATTTTGTTCTAATTGGTGGAGAATGGACTCCCTTGGGCTCCTTGAATGTCAGGTATAACTTGATCTGTTTCCTTTCTATTGAAAATGGGTTGTGTTTACTTCCTTTTCTAAGCTGAGGTTTCTCAACCCTCGATAGGTGGATGAAATATGGTTCTACTGTTAAGGAAATGAAGCAAAAACACCCACACAGTAATCATTCCTCTCTTTCTATCCTGGCTGAAATAAGCCAAGAGACAAATAGCAAAATATCAAGCTGAAAATCTTTCCAGGATAAGCAACATTGGGGGCTGTGTTATCCTCCCTAATTTTGCCACAGACAGAATGGCTGATGTAATAATAATTTGCAGTTAGATTAAGAAGTGCAGAGATGCATCAAAATATTAACACAAAGCTAATTAACTTTTAGGAGCTTTATGGTTTCAGAGGAAGGTATAATTTTCATTTTTATCATAAGCAAAAAAAAATAGTTATTATTTTGGCTGATTTATTCCAATATTTCTTTTTATGCCCCTTATTAGAACAAATGTTTTTAGAGCATCTTAGTTTCTGTTTATTGAATTATTTTCTTTTATCCAAAAGGATAGATGTAGCCCTGAGTCTCAGGACCTTACAAGTAGTCTAGTGCTTAGGAACCAAGACACTGCAGGCATACAATTTAGGTTTCAATTTTGAAATGTCACATACTTTCTGTGTAAGCTTGCACAATGTACTTTATTTCTCTGGGTTTCATTTTTTTCATCTTCAACACGGGGATAATAATACCTACTTAATAGTTTTGGTATAAGGATTAAGAGAGATTGCGTATGTAAAGATGAGACAGTATGCGAAATCTAAAATGGCCTTTAAGTACTGCTTCATCTCTTAGTGGGCAAATTACTTCACCTCCTTTGCCTCAGTTTCCTCATGTATAAAATGGTGTTAATAATTGTACCAGCTATACAAGGTTATTATAAATTAAGTAATATATTTATAGTGCTTAAAACTGTCCCTCAAACATAGTATGTGCTCAATAAGGGCTGACCATTATTGTTGCCATTTTTTAAAAAAATTTGTTTTGCCCTTTTTAAAATTATTTAATTTGGGCTGTGTTGGGTCTTTGTTGCTGCGCGTGGGCTTTCTCTAGTTGTGGTGAGTAGCGGCTACTCTTATTTGTGGTGCGCGGGCCTCTCATTGCGGTGGCTTTTCTTGTTGTGGAGCACGGGCTCTAGGTACGTGGGCTTCAGTAGTTGTGGCGCATGGGCTCAGTAGTTGGGGCCAGTGGGCTTAGTTGCTCCACGGCATGTGGGATCTTCCCGGACCAGGGATTGAACCCACGTCCCCTGCATTGGCAAGTGGATTCTTAGCCACTGAGCCACCAGGGAAGTCTCTACCATTGTTATTATAATTATCATTACTACTATTACTGGAATTTCTGAGAAATAAGTTATCCAAAATGATCAAGAAGTAGAGCGTGATACATGTAAATCAATGAAGTTAGAACAGTCCCTCACAACATACACAAAAATAAAGTCCAAATGGCTTAAAGACAAATATAAGACACGACATCATAAAACTCCTAGAAGAGAACGTAGGCAAAATATTCCCTGACATAAATTGTAGCAGTGTTTTCTTAGGTCTGTCTCCCAAGGCAATAGAAATAAAAGCAAAAATAAACAAATGGTACCTAGTCAAACATATAAGCTTTTGCACAGCAAAGGAAACCATAAACAAAACCAAAAGACAACCTACAGAATTGGAGAAAATATTTTCAAATAATGCAACCAATAAGTGCTTAATTTCCAAAATATACAAACAGCTCATACAACTCAGTAATAACAACAACAAAAAACCCAACCCAATCAAAACATGAGCAGGAGACCTAAATAGACATTTCTCCAAAGAAGACATACATTTGGCCAACAGTCACATGAAAAGCTGCTCAACATCACTAATTATTAGATAAATGCATATCAAAACTACAATGAGGTATCACCTTACACCAGTCAGAATGGCCATCATCAAAAAATCTACAAAAAATAAATGCTGGAGAGGGTGTGGAGAAAAGGGAACCCTGCTATACTGTTGGTGGGAATGTAAATAGGTGCAGCCACTATGGAAAACAGTTGGAGGTTCCTTAAAAAACTAAAAATAGAGCTACCATATGATCCAGCAATCCCACTCCTGGGACTATATCTGGAGAAAACCGTAATTCGAAAAGATACATGCACCCCGATGTTCACTGCAGCACTATTTGCAATAGCCAGGACATGGAAGAAACCTAAATGTCCATCAACTGATGAATGGATAAAAAAGATGTGGTATATATAACAATGGAATAGTGCTCAGTTTAAAAAGAAATTAAATAATGTCATTTGTAGCAACACAGATGGACCTAGAGATTATCATACTAAGTGAAGAAAGTCAGACAGAGAAAGACAAATACCATATGATATCACTTATATGTGCAATCTAAAATATGATACAAATGTTTTTATTTACAAAACAGAAACAGACTCATAGACATAGAAAACAAACTTATGGTTACCAAAGGGCAAGGTGGGGAGGGATAAATCAGGAGTTTGGGATTAGGAGATACAAACTACTGTATATAAAATAGATAAACAACAAGGACCTACTCTATAGCACTGGGAACTATATTCAATATCTTGTAATAAACCATAATGGAAAAGAATATAAAAGAGAATATATATACACACACACACACATACATACATATAAAACTGAATCACTTTGTTCTACACAAGAAACTAATACAACATTGTTAATCAATTATATTTCAATAAAAAATGTTCAGTTCTCCTATTAATTATAAAAGATTTTATCAAGTTTTCTCAACACTTTTCTTTGCCTTTCCTTGTATTCATATCCTTGCTTTGGAAAAATATGCCTCTACTCTGAAGTGTCAAAGAACAAGATTATTTATAAAAGCATATTGTCTCCATTTAGTGTGTTGAAGCACATTTATGAAGATGCACAATTTTGTGCTTAAAAATATCTGAACACTAATTCTTTAGAGATATACAAAGAAAGTTATATGTGGTAAGAGCCCAAAGTATATAAAAGGAATATATATTGAAAGCAAACACTTATATAGCACTTACAATTTAGCAGGCACTGTTCTAAGCCCTTTATGTGTGCTTATTTGCTCCTCTTAAAAGTTCTATGGATGGAGATGGTTATTATCTCCATTTTTTAAAAGAGTTAATACCTGACATAGTGAAGTTAAGTTCTATATCCAAGGTTACACAACTAGTAAGTGGACAGCTGGAATTTGGACAGCCTGGTTCCAAAGTTTGTACTCCTAACCACTATGCTATTCTGCAAGGAAACCCTAATGCTAAAAGATACATGCAGCCCAATATACCCAGAAAACACCATAATTCAAAAAGACACATGCATTCCAATGTTAATTGCAGCACTATTTACAATAGCCAGGACATGGAAGCAATCTAAATGTCCATTGATGGATGAATGGATAAAGGAGATGTGGTACATATACACAATGGAATATTACTCAGCTGTAAAAAGGAATGAAATTGGGACATTTTTAGAGACATGGATGGACCTAGAGACTGTCATACAGAATGAAGTGAGTCAGAAAGAGAAAAACAAATATCATGTATTAACACATCTGTGGAATCTAGAAAAATGGTACAGATGAACCTATCTGCAAAGAAGAAATAGAGATGCAGACATAGAGAACAAACATATGGACACCAAGGGGGAAGAGAGGGGGATGGGATGAATTGGGAGATTGGGATTGACGTATATACACTACTATGTGTAAAATAGATAACTAATGAGAACCTACTGTATAGCACAAGGAACTCTACTCAGTGCTCTGTGGTGACCTAAATGAGAAGGAAATCCAAAAAGGAGGGTATATATGTATACATATAGCTGATTCACTTTGCTATACAGCAGAAACTAACACAACGTTGTAAAGCAACTATACTCCAATAAAAAAAATGGGTGAGTAAACTAATAAAGACCTACTGTATAGCACAGGGGACTCTATTCAGTACTCTGTAATGACCTATATGGGAAAAGAATCTAAAAAAGAGTGGATATATGTATATGTATAACTGATTCACTTTGCTGTACAGCAGAAGCTAACACAACATTGTAAATCAACTATACTCCAACAAAGATTAAAAAAATAGTCTACAAAAAACAAATGCTGGAGAAGGTGTGGGAAAAAGGGAACCCTCCTACACTTTTGGTGAAAAGTTGGTATAGCCACTATGGAGAACAGTATGGAGGTTCCTTTAAAAACTAAAAATAGAGTTACCATGTGATCCAGCAATTCCACTCCTGGGCATGTGTCTAGAGAAAACCATAATTCAAAAAGATACATGCACCCCAGTGTTCACAGAAGCATTGTTTACAATAGCCAAGACATGGAAGCAAACTAAATGTCCATTGACATATGAATGGATAAAGAAGATGTGGTACATATATACAATGGAATATTACTCAGCCATAAAAAATAATGAAATAATGCTGTTTGCAGCAACATGGATAGACCTAGAGGTTATCATACTAAGTGAAGTAACTCAGAGAAAGACAAATATATGATATCACCTATATCTGGAATCTAAACTGTGATACAAATGCACTTATTTACAAAACAGAAACAGTCTCACAGACATAGGAAAAAAAAACTATGGTTATCAAAGGGGAAAGGGGGTGGGGGGATAAATTAGGAGTTTGGGGTTAGCAGATACAAACTACTATATATAAAATAGATAAACAATAAAGTCCTACTGTATAGCACAGGGAAATATATTCAATGTCCTATAATAAACCATAATGGAAAAAATATGAAAAAGAATATACATGTATATATGTATAAGTGAATCACTTCGCTATATGCCAGAAACTAACACAACAATGTAAATCAACTATACTTCAATTAAAAAATTTTTTTAATAAAAGTAGGGCTTGAGGTTGTTCTTGCAAGGTGGGAAAATTTTGACTTAGGTGGATAGGACAAGGTAATGGTAAAAAAATAAGTAAAAACCCGTAGATATAAATGGATATAGCTCTTGGTAGTAGCCAGATTAGAGAAGTCAGGATGTCTTGGTGGTAAGCAATGTTATTAATTTTAGACTTGATTCTAGAGGCTTAATTACCAACTGCTGACTCTAGTTCTGACTTTATGTGTTCTTTCTCTTTGTGTCATCATCTCTAATTGAATTCAACACTCAAGAGTCTTAATTCCCATGCCCAGAAGAGAATTTGACTGGCTGGCCCAGCCTTGGCCATGTGTCCATCTGTGGTCTAATCATCTGTGGCCAGGGTTTTGAGTCATGGGGCATATTAAGTTGGGGAAGTTAAGAAGGAAGGCAATGATAAGCAAAGTAGACATCATTTTGCTTATATATGTGGTTTGGGGCTGAGGCAGGCCAGCATGAGCTGTGAACAGCTTGGGTAGAGACTTTGTCCTATTCATCATGGTCTCCCAGTGTTTGGCACATGGTAGTCATGTAAACAAATGCTTATTACATTGAACACTCAAAAAATGGAATGTATTTAGAAATTCTCCATCTCCTTACTCAACTTCACAGTATGTGTACACAAAGCCTCTCCAATGGTGTCACACTCAAAACAATGTCACAAACTGTTTGAGTGAATAAGAAAGCCCATGCCAAGTCTATAAGTGCTTTACAATTACTTTCTTCAAAGGAGTGGTCTATATAGTTTGTAAGTTCCAAATTTCAAATTCCTTGTGAAGTATAGTCCTAAAAGTATATCCACAGTCAATATTTTCTATATAGTTGCATTAAGGCTTAAGAAGAGTCTCGTTTGCTTAAGCATAAAATCATTCAGTTTGATCATTTCCTATTCCGTAAAATTTTCACTCTTCTGACAATTTGCCTATTATTAGTTTATGAAGCAGTTAAGTCCATTTAGAAGATCAAATAGCAGATGTCAAGACATCAGACATAACGTTTAAAAAATACAATAAATAAATATTTTTACTTATAAAAGCCTTGCCTATTTTTCTTTAATAACTCCTTCAAATATATTCTAAATTAAAAGCAAACATCTTTTAAATGGTTTATTTTTACTTCTTTTTTATCTCAATTTTATATGTCACTTGTTATTCTCCTTTATCTAATTATATATCTATGATGGTGTTACCCTTCTATAATGAAGCATATTTTTAGAGGCCTTTTGAATGATGGAGGTATGAAAATTTCAAAGGTCTTCATTAAATTCAGCTAAAGGCAGGGGAAAAACTATGAGCCATGATCCTCAAAGCCCAATTGGTTTCGTGTATTCTAAATTTAATTCACATCCCATGACTTCATCACCTTTTACTCATTTAAAAGTATCCTATTCATAGACTCAATCATCTTATTAAGATCTGGAAAACATTTTTCATACTTTAACTCCACTACTGAAACACTTTCTTTTTGCCTATAAGAACTGTTACCATCTCAGTCCTAAAAAGGAAAATTCATCTCTAAAGAAGATTTCAGTGGCAAGTTTGACCACTTTAAGTATTATGTTACCAATATTTTAAACTTTTTTTCATTTAAATTGCATTCTGAATCATTAAGGCCCTGAATTACTAAGTAGAACAATAGTATAGCATGCTTTTTTTCCAAAATACATTTTCTATTTGTAGGACCTGGTAATATTATACATATATGGAAAACCCTAATTCATTGTTTATTGGCCAGGCTGTCATTGACAGTCTTTTGGCCAGGCTATTATTCTCTGCCTTTGTTCCCAATGAACTTTGGTGAATGAAAGTCTGCCCTTGTATGTGCTCTGCCCTTCAAGCATACTGATAGGAGTGTTCTGGAATGAACCAAATGCACTATCTTATGGCAGGTCTGTAACTTCTTCCCTCTCTTCATAGCTCTACAGAGATAAAGCAACTAATATTTTGATTGACCTTCTGCACTTACATTTCCCATCTGTTGTGGCCTGAAATTACCATCTAAGTTCTTGCCATGTGAGGATCTTCAGGGTGCCCCTTGATCTGTCAACCAAGCATGAGCAGTTACACAAATAGCACACAATTTCAAAGGCAGACAGGCTGGTAGAATCAGACTCCATTTGCCCATTCTTTTACCATGTTATAAAACTAAGCTGTTCCTGTCTACTGCTCACAGACAGAGGCCGTTTTAAAATTCTAGCAAACCTGATCCCAGGCACTTGCCAGCAAAGTCTTAGTCTTGTTAACTGATACTGGTAATGAAGTGCATCTGAAACCAAGCTTTGTATGGGCAATAGGTATCTCCATTTTCAGATCAAGTTCTTTCATTTTTTTAGATTAATTTTTTTCCTAATTGTAATCATGACCTGTGTCTATTGTGGAAAGTTTGGAAAATACATAAAAGAATAGGGAGGGAAGTAACATCACTCAACCCTGCAGATAACCAGGGTTAACCTTTTACTATGTTGTCTTTGTCTTTCAAACTTGAGATTTTACTCTGCACATAATTTTTTATCATAAACATATTCATTTAATGGAATATTTTAATGCATTATTTTAATGAATGCTTATTAGCCCATTATCTGAATACACTGTAATATTTTAGTATGCTATTTTATTTATTCATTCGCTCAATATTGGACATTGTACATTTAGGTTTCCAATTATTCAGAATGATAAATAACCCTGTCGAAATATTCATTGGTCTCTCTAATTATTTCCTTAGGATAGGTATCCATGTTCATCTTTTAAGTTCTTAACAGTATCTCAGATTGCTTTCCAAGAAAGCTGTAATACTCCCACCTATATGCTAATTTTATAGGTGAAAAATTATATCTTACTATTCCGCTTCCTTTTAATTAAAATCTGGCTAGTATAGAGACCATTCTGGATACAAATCAAGAAGAAAAGAGTAGAAGGAGTGGTGACTTTGACTCTTGTCATGGTCCAACTATGCGTGAAGGACAGTGCCCACGGCTTCCACTGCCATCTTCTCTGAGTTGTTGTTTGGAGGCCAAAGAGCTGCAAAGAGAGACCTTTTTGTAAAAAGACTGCTTGTAATAAGACCACAATTCACATTTTATTAGCACTCTTCAGGTTGTCTCTTCACATCAATTGTCATAGATTCTCAAACAACCCTTCTAAGGATGGTGTTCTTATGGGGATACATGGGTCCCTATGCTTCTGGGTTGCTAAGGTCCTCCATTTCCCCTAGCCTCTCTGACCATGGAAGTATTCTAGGCTGGAAGTAATAGATTAGGGGCTTGATTGCCATCATCAAAAAGTCTACAAACAATAAATGCTGGAGAGGGTGTGAAGAAAAGGGAACTATCCTACACCATTGGTGGAAATGCAAACTGGTACAGCCACTATGGAGAACAGTAGGAGGTTCCTTATAAAACTGAAAACAGAGCTGCCATATGAACCTGCAGTTCTACTACTGGGCATATATCTGGAGAAAGCCATAAGTCGAAAAGATACATGCACCCCAATGTTGATTGCAGCACTATTTACGATAGCCAGGACATGGAAGCAACCTAAATGTTCATCAGCATATGAATGGATAAAGAAGATGTGGTACATATATACAATGGAATATTACTCAGCCATAAAAAAGAACAAAATAATGCCATTTGCAGCAACATGGATGGACCTAGAGATTCTCATACTGAGTGAAGTAAGTCAGACAAAGAAAGACAATTATCATATGATATTGCTTATATGTGGAATCTAAAAAAAGGCTACAAATGAACTTATCTACAAAACTGAAATAGAGTTACAGGTGTAGAAAATAAACTTGTTACTTGGGGGGTATGGGTGGGGGGAGGGATAAATCGGAAGACTGGGATTGACATATACACACTACTATTGATATATATAAAACAGATAACTAATAAGGACCTACTGTATAGCACATGGAACTCTACTCAATACTCTGTAATGGCCTGTATGGGAAAAGAATCTAAAAAAGAGTGGATATATGTATTTGTATAACAGACTCACTTTGCTGTACATCTGAAACTAACACAACATTGTAAATCAATTATACCCCAATAAAAATTTTTAAAAATAGATTAGGGGCTCGAAATTTAACTCCAAATATGATACTCTTTCTGTTATTCTTTCTGTTGTACCAAGGTCCCTATTACAAAGGCATGTATACTGAAAAGAACTTAAGCTTCCAGGCCCCTCAATTGCATAGATCCTTCTGAAGGCCCTGCACTTAATTTTATATTTGTAGTTTTCCAGCCCTTTTCTCAAAAAGGGCCCCCAAAGTGTATAAGCTTCAGGGGTCCACTAAACCTGGATCCACCCTTATTCCACAGATAGAACACTAAGAGCATAAATATAGCTTCCAGCAGTTCTGGGGTAGGAGAAAGTAGTTAGAAACTTCCAGTTTGGGCCAGAGAGGGAAAACTATTGCTAGAGTATGGGGCTGTGAAACTGATAATGCCAAATCTTTAAGGGGCCCCACACACATCCCTCTCAGTAACTCCCTCTCTCAGGCGACAGACTCAATCATTTTCTTCAGAAAAATCCTGGTTCATTGGCCTCCTCAGGGACAAAGCTTAGCTGATGTATCCAAAGCATCCAATCAGGACCCAGGGACCTTGAAGGCAAGGTGGGAAGAGGGGAGAAACTTCCCAAGTTGAGGACCTCATAGAGAGGGCACAGTTGAGGCCAGATTGAGTTGATGTAAAAGAAAATGGATCTTGCTGTTTATAAGTTTTGGCAGGCACAATACACACAATGAGGACCCATTACCTCAAATTATGGATAACTTAAACACTGTATTAAAGACTTTAAACCCAACATGATGGGTTACCTATCTTATCTTGGCTGAATTGGTTTATTTTCACCTCTGATAGGGCTGCCATCTATAGTCAGGTTCATCAGTCAGGAGTTCTCACCCTTTTTTTGTGCCATGAGCTCTTTTGACATATGATATGATGATGCCTGTGAGTTGAACCCCCTTCTCAGAAAAATGTTTTTAAATGTGTAAAATAAATTATGCAGACTTGCAAAAGGAAACCAACTATACTGAAATATTTTTATGAAAATACTTATGAAACAAGTCTGTGATACAGTGAGATAGTATTGCTTTACCAATCCGTTAAAAACCCAGATCCAGTAGTGAGCCTGCAAACTGTCATAATTTCAATGTAGTGATGAGCATGAACAATGTTTGAGATATCTCCAGCAATTGTAATATGATATGAAAATATCTGTGATTTTTATTGATGATGAAGTCATAGGTACAGCTAAGGCTAGTGTGGTCTGTTGCCTAACATTCATATTTGAAGGAAATCCTAAATTTCATTTAGATGTTTGTGAAAATAAAGATGTGATTTTTCTCCCATTTCTGTTCACAAACCCCCTGAATTTTATCCACAGATCTCAACTGGCCAGTACAGATGTAACCTCAAATTTTTAGTTGCTTGGGGGTAGATATAAAAGCTCCTGTTATGGACTGAATTATGTCTCCTTCAAATTCCTATTTTGGCATTCTCATTTCCAGGACCTCAGAATGTGACTATGTTTGGAGATGGGGCTATTAAAGAGGTAATTAAGGTAAAAAGAAATCATATGGGTGAGCCGTAATCCAATATGACTGGTGTCCTTATAAAAAGAGATTAGGACACACACACATAGAGAGAAAAATCATATGAAGACACAGAGAGAAGATGGCCATTTACAAGCATGGAGAGAAATCTTAGAAGAAACCAACCCTGCTGACGCCTTGATCTCAGACTTCTATCCTCCAGAATTGTGAAAAAATAACTTTTTGTTGTTAAACCATAAAGACTGTGGTACTTTGTTATGGTAGCCCTAGCAGACTTATACAGCCCCAGAATCAGTCCCCCAAGAGTAGAAGAACTACATCATTCTCCCAGGTGAGGAGGGGGTAGGGAGCACAGAGGAAGGCAGAGCGTGTGTGAAGACCTAGAAGCAAGAGAGGGCATATAGCTCAATGTAGCTGAAGCATGGAGTGAGAAAGGTAATCTTAAAAGATAGCGTCCAGGTTAATAAATGTCTTGATAGCCTAAAAGATAACATTTAACAGTGGTAATGATGCTGAAATTGTGACTTTGTAAAGCACTTTATGGCATTCCAATCTTTTTCATATGCATTAACTTTCTGACACTAAGTCAACTCTGTGAGGTATGTAGTACAAGTAATCATTATTATACAGATGAGGAAATTGAGGTTCCCTAAAGTTAGGTTCCAATGTGATTCAGCCAATCAGAAAACAGATTCCATAATTACAGGGTGCAGGAAAACTGGAACAATAACAATAGTAGTTGTTATGAAGTAAAAATTAGTTGTTATGAAGTAAAAACTAAAATAGCTAATCACAAACTCTCAGTATGAAATGGACCCTAAAATAGTTATCCAAGTTTAGGTTGCATTAATGGCAGTATAATGTCTAGATCTACACTGTCCAGAATGGTAGCCACGAAATTCATGTGGCTAATTAAAATACGTTAAACTTTGAATTCCTCAGAAACACCAGTCACATTTCAAGTACTCAATAACTACATGTGGCTAGTGCCTACTGTACTAGATAGTGCAAGCATAGAACATTTCTCTCATCACAGAAAGTTCTATTGGATAGCATTAGATCAAAGTAACTGTCCAGTGAGTAGTCAGATAATATTTGGTGTGCTACATGTAAGAGAATGAAATTAGGACATTCTCTAACACCATACACAAAAATAAACTCAAAATGGATTAAAGACCTAAATGTAAGACCAGATACTATAAAACTCCTCGAGGAAAACCTAGGCAGAACACTCTCTGACGTAAATAGCAGGAAGATCTTTTTGGATCTGTCTCCTGGTAATGGAAATAAAAACACAAATAAATTAATTGGACCTAATTAAACTTAAAAGCTTTTGCACAGCAAAGGAAACCATAAACAAAACAAAAAAAGACAATCTACAGAATGGGAGAAAATATTTGCAAATGATGCAACTGACAAAGGATTAATCTCCAGAATATACAAACAGCTCATACAACTCAATAACAAAACAAAACAAACAAAAACAAAACAAACAAAAAAACCAACCCAATCAAAAAATGGTCAAAAGACCTATATAGACATTTCTTTAAAGAAGACATACAGCTGGCCAAAGGCTTGTGAAAAGATGCTGAACATTACCAATTATTAGAGAAATGCAAATCAAAACTACAATGAGGTGTTACCTCACACTGGTCAGAATGGCCACCATCAAAAACTACAAATAAGAAATGCTAGAGAGGGCATGGAGAAAAAGGAACCCTCCTACACTGTTGATGGGAATACAAATTGGTACAGCCAGTATGGAGAACAGTATGAAGGTTCCTTAAAAACTAAAATTAGAGTTACCATATGATCCTGCAATCCTACTCTTGGGCATATATCTGAAGAAAACCATAATTCCAAAAGATACATGCACCCCAATGTTCATTGCAGCACCGTTTACAATAGCCAAGACATGGAAGCAACCTAAATGTCCATCAACAGATGAATGGATAAAGAAGATGTGGGGGGTGTGTGTGTGTGTGTGTGTATAATGGAATATTACTCAGCCATAAAAAAAGAATGAAATAATACCATTTGTAGCAACATGGATGGACCTAGAGATTATCATACTTAGTGAAGTAAGCCAGACACAGAAAGACAAATATCATATGATATCACTTATATGTGCAATCTAAAATATGATACAAATGTTCTTATTTACAAAATAGAAACAGACTCACAGACATAGAAAACAAACTTATGGTTACCAAAGAGGAGAGGTGGAATGGGATAAATTAGGAGTTGGGATTAACATACACACTACTATATATAAAATAGATAAACAACAAGGACCTACTGTATAGCATAGGGAACTGTACTCAATATCTTATAATAACCTATAATGGAAGAGAATGTAAAACATATATATATATAACTGAATCACTTTACCGTACACCTGAAACTAACACAACATTGTAAATCAACTATATTTCAAAAAAATGTTTTTAAAAAGATAATATTTGGTGTAATGTATTCTATATCATGTGACATGATAACTAAGTGGCATGTATCAAAAAGACAAGATCCAAGACTATGAAGAGCCGGGAGAGCATGTCATATAAAGAATAGTTGGAAGTAATTGGAAGGTTCAGCCTGGAGAAAAGATGATGAATGGGAAATACATTATCTTCACGTATAATTTTTAAAAGGTACAATTTACTGGTCTTCTACTATGAGGAACAGAACTGGTTCCTGGTGCTTAATGTATATCTGTGTAATTGTCTCAACAACTTAGAAAGATGATCTTCTCACTCCATTCTGTATGTGAGAAAAATAAGGTCAGCTAGTTATTAGGAGAGATAGAACTTGAACGCATGGCTGTTCTACTATATGCTGTTTTCTACTATTACATCATATGGAAAAACAGTTTAACTTATTCCACTATATTTTGGAGGATGCAACTATAATCAATGATGGAAGTTACAGGAAGACTGATTTTAATTCATCTAAGGAAGAACTTTATAACAATAACAGTGATTCAACAACGAATTTGGGAACCTTTGGGTGAGGGTCTCTGGAAGTATTTGGGCCGAGAACCATAAGCTGTTTGGAGAGAAGACTTTTGTATCTAGTTTGAGGGTTGGACTAGATGACCCTAAGATTCCTTCCAACTCCAACAGTTTTGATAAAAGTTTAATTGTGGTGCTTAATAAGACTTGTAATCATTTAATGCCACATAGCATCCTCCAATATGCAATGAGTAGATTTTTTTGCCAATTAAAAACTATTTTCAAAGCAATATCAAAAAGATTGATTTGTACTTTTTACTTAAATTTTTTATTATCCATTTATCCCCATAGAAGATAGTATGAAATTGGCTAAATTTTAACATATTTTTTAGATTACTGAAAATAAAAAGTGAAAAATGAAGTTGAAACATCAAGGAAACAGGTTCACATAAATTATCTTGAGGGAAATATTAAAAATTTTGAGGAGAACTAAGGAATAAGAATAGTTTTAACATATTTTCAACAGAGATTTCCCATTCTGAAACAGTACAATATAACTGGGATTCAAGAATAGCTATATAGTTGCCAAACTTCCACACTTTTATATATCTCTCAGGTAGAAGACTCCCTATGTTGCTTTTATTTTATTTTATTTATTTTTTATTTTTTAATAAATTTTATTTATTTATTTATTTATTTATTTATTTATTTATTTATTTATTTATTTATGGCTGCATTGGGTCTGTTGCTGCACATGGGCTTTCTCTAGTTGTGGCAAGCAAGGGCTAGTCTTTGTTGCAGTACACAGGCTTCTCATTGTGGTGGCTTCTCTTCTAGAGGACGGGCTCTAGACACACAGGCTTCAGTAGCTGTGGCTCGTGGGCTCTAGAGCACAGGCTCAGTAGTTGTAGCACATGGGCTTAGTTGCTCCGCAGCATGTGGGATCTTCCCAGACCGGGGCTCAAACCTGTGTCCCCTGCATTGGCAGGCAGATTCTTAACCACTGTGCCACCAGGGAAGCCCTTATTTTATTTTTTAGTAAAGTTTATATTAAAGTATAATTACATACAGAAATGTGCACAAATCACAAGCCAATAAGTGTACAGTTGAATGAATTTTCACAGAGTGAACACAGGCATTACATTACCTGTACCACAGAAGGCCCTTCCACACTACCTTCCAGTTAAAACCCTTTCCCCTCACCTTTAATGAATTAGTTTTACCTGTTTATGAACTATATACATGGAATCATATGTATGTCCTCTTTTGCCTCTGGCTTCCTTTACTCAGCATTACGTTGATGAGAGTCATCCATGTGGCTGTGTGTAGTTTTAGTTTGCTCATTTTCAAAGCTGGATAATATTTCATTGTGTGACTATACCCCATTGTGTGAATGTATTTATCTGTTATACTGATGATGGACATTAGGGTTGTTTCTAGTTGAGGATATTAAGACTAGTGTTGTTATAAGCATACTTTTTTCTCTCTTAAAACTAATTTTATTGTGATAAAATACACATAAAATTTATCATTTTAGACATTTTTAAGTTTATTTCTTCACGATGTTGCACAAGTATCACCACTATCCATTTCCAGAAATTTCTCATCATCCCAAACAGAAACTCTGTACAGGTATACCTTATTTTATTGCACTTCACTTTATTGCACTTTGCAGATATTGTGTGTGTGGTTTTGTTTTTTTTTTTTTAATAAATTGAAGTTTTGTAGCAACTCTGCATCAAGCAAGTCTACTGGTGGCATTTTTCCAATAGCTTTATTTTTAAATTAAGGTATATACTTTTTTTTAGACATAATGCTATTGCACACTTAATAGACTATAGTTTAAACATAACTTTTACATGCACTGGGAAATCAAAAAATTCGTGTGACTTTATTACGATATTCACTTTATTGGAAACTAACCCACAATATCTCTGAGGTATGCCTGTACTCATTAAACAATAACTCCCCATTCCTTCCTCCTCTTATAACCTTTACTTTCCATCTCTATGAATCTGCCTACTCTAGGTACCTCAGATAAGTGGAATCGTATAATATTTGTCCTTTAGTGACTGGGTAATTTCACTTAGGTCTTTTTAAAGGTTCATCCATGTGGTAGCATGTGTCAGAACTCCATTCCTAAGCATTCTTGTACACATCTTTTGGTGAACACATGTATTCATTTCTGTTGGGTTCCACCTAGGAATGGGATTGCTGGGTCATATAGTCCAACATTTCCCCAAGGCTAGCACAATCTGCTTAATTTCTCTTGACACTGTCTCTCCCTTACTCCTTATTCTTGTTTCTTGCCTTCTGTCCACAATCATTGCAATGCTCCTCCAGTATGAAAAAAAATCCTCCTATTACTCTATTTTCTTTTCAACCTACTGGACCATTGTTGTTGCTATTGTTGTTCATGTGTGTGTGTCTATGTGTGTATATATATATATATATATATAAAACAAAAAATAATACAGTGAACATTATACACCCATTACCCAGCTCAAGAAATAAAATATTAGTAGTATCTTGGCTCTTCTCCCTAATCACATCTTCCTTTTCTGGAAACAGGCAACGGGAGGGCTCTGGCAGCCCAGGGGCAGTCCTCAGACCAAGAGATGCAGGTGCTGGATGCTGGGAGGGAAAGCACACTGGGGGCCAGTGTGCACAAAAATGGTAAAAGAGTGAAGTGGATATAGGTGGAGTCTGCTCTATCTGTTGACTCTGATAGCTTCCTAATTGAGTATCCCTTCCTTGGTTTCCCTCCCATTCAACCCAATTTTCAGTCACAATTATTTATTCAAATACTCAACAAATATTTATTGAATACTAATAACATTCCAGGCATGGTCCTTGCCTGGTGAATCTTATAGTTTAGCAGTGCAAACTCTAGACAAATAATTACAACTGGGTTGCGCGGTACGAAATAGGAAGTAAGATCACGGTATCATGGGATCGTATGTCTAGAGAAAGCCTACTGGAATGCTTCAGTGGAGTGCTGATGGGGTTGTCTAAACAAAAGAGCAAAGGAAGGGGGCAGGGTCCGGGATGAAGGATGAGGGTGAGAGCATTCTAAGCAGAGGGGAAATTTTGTGCCAAATTTCAGAATTGACAGCATTTCAAAGAACAGAAAGTACCAAGCTCAACGCCGTAGTTGTCTGGAGGACCATTTCTTAAAAATTGTGTCACAAATAAAACATTATGAACTGGTTTGTGGCTAGAATAAGGTTTGAGAAACAACTTGGAAGTTTGAGCCTTCAGAGATCTGAACTAGGAGAAGGCAACAGATACATCAGCTTGAGCAATGTTTCAGAAACTTCCTTGCCTGTTGAGTTAGAAAGGCATAATTGATGGAAGTAGCACTCTGTATTCATTGGGCTGATTTTTATCCATATTTAAATCTATATGTTTTAGCCAGTGCCTGAAATGTGGCCTATCTGAAAGCAGGAAAGATGAATTACCAAATTAATTATTTAGGGCTCTGGTCACTATTCTAATCTCTTCTAATCATTTCTTGATGTGAAACCACAACTTCTTCCTCCAGTAGAGTCATCATCATCTATCATTGAATGCATTTGGATTTCAATGTGAACGTATGGATTTCACATATTTTATGTGCCAAGTCAGGGATGGAGGCTTATGTAAATTTTAATATACTAAATTTCATGTCAAATTAAATAGCCTTGTTTAGATTTCAAATGTGTATCTGTATGTGATGTCAGTACATCCCAAAGTCCCTCAATCCTTTGAACTACCACCCAGTCAGTCTCAGCAATCCCCAGCTCTGGGTAAACTTCCTTATCCATTTTCTCACCTTCTCAAAACTCCCAAGTATTGTTTAAGAAAGTCATGTAACCCTAATGATTAGTTACACTTGAAATTCCTTTTATATGATCTCAGGTGAAAGCTATTTAATTCCTTTGTTTTAACTCCTTTATTCCCTTCCTTATATTCATTTTTCCAATCCCACCCTTGCACTTTCAAGCTCCCTCCATTACAAAAAACAAAAAACAAAAAACTTTTCTTCCATTATTAACGGAAAAATGTCCTTTTCCTTTCCAAAAAAGTTAACCTTTCCTCGAATATCAGACTCCATCTTTTCCAGGACCCCAACCCTCTCACTTTTATCTGCAATCCTTACTTCCCAGGAGCCCCTTTCTCTCAGCTTAAAGATGTTCTTATTGTTTTTATCCTTCCAAAGCATTTTTTCAACTTACAGGACCTGTGAGTGGCTATCGACCTCCCTTCACCTCCATAGTTATGACTATAATGGTCTACATTCACTTTCTCTGTGTCCACTTCCAATTTACTTTTCAACTCACTTGAAACTCATGTCACTCAAACCTGTTGCCCCTCACTGCACTGTTCCCCTATCAATACCTCACTTCATCACTTGCTGCCTCTGTAGCCTAATTTCCCTCTCATTCTTCAAACCGTTTCATTCCTGCTGAAATAGTATCTACCACAGTAGTTCTCAACCTTGGCTGCACATTGGAACCACCTGGGAAGCTTTTAAAACTCCTGATCCCTAGCCTGCACCTCAAACCAATTACATCAAAAACTCTGGGGGTGGGACCTAGGCATTAGAAGTTTCCGTATCTCCATTTATGTTTCCAGTGTGCCGCCAGAGTTGAGAACCCCTGCATCAAGCCTTATCTTTGGCTTCCGTGTCGAAATCCTTTCCTAAAGCTCCTGGCAGGGAGGCAGTGTAATGTGGGAATCAGACAAATCTGACTTTGTATCCTGCTCACACCACTTATTTATGTAAGTTTCACAAAGTTATTTAATTAATGTCTATGCATCTCATTTTTCTCATGTACTTTCTATGTCTGATTCCTGCTTCCCTTCTCTCATGTGTGCTGAGTGTTCTTGTTCCATCCTCCCTCCAAAACAATGCCATTTCCTTTCTCCCTCTTTTCTCTATCTGTATCTGTATTTTCTTTCTTTGTTTTAATTTTCAGTCCTAATCAAATGATCCCCCTATTTTGTTCTCTAGGCCAACTGTCCTCCTATGTTGTGTGCTCCTTTTCCAAGTCTTTGTCAGGCATCTTCTGATGTATGTCTTTAGCACTCAGGGTTCTTACTTTGCAAACCACAGAAACGGACTCTTATGGATTTAAGCAGAAAAACAACCTATTGAAAAGATGTTGGCTATCTCCCAGCATCCCTGGGAAAGCTGGAAAACCAGGGTGGAAAACAGGCAAGATTGTAGAGCAGTTTCATACCTGGGACTCTGGCCAAAATCACTCAGCAGAGCCAGAGTGCTAAAGACAGCACTGCTGAGTGCTGTATACTGCAGCTTCTAATGGACACTGGATCCTGTCACTGCCATCACCTCCAAAAGAATTCTCCCCTATCCTTACATTTTTGCATCACTAACTCCAGATTCAAACCCCAAGACAGGCATGTCTGTTTAGCTAAAGCTAGTCTCAGCTGTACCCTGGCAGCAACAGGAGCTGGAAAGCAAATTATTTGGCTTTTTAAACTTCTGTAGCGGGAAGTGGGCTCTACCTTCTAACAAGATTTACACAGTGGGGATATTCCCTGGTGTGGGATGGACACTCAAAAATGGCAAATGCCTACTACAATGTCCTATAAATACCTCAAACTTAACATACTCCAGTCAATCTGTATTCCACTCCACCCTCACTCCTCCCACCCCTTGCTCAAGCTGGGCTTGCCAGTTGGTTTTCTTATTCAGTCAGTGATATCAAAACTCTGATATTTCTTGAGCAATTTTCAGACTCTATGGATTTGCTTTTCTTCTTCAGGTTAGATCCTACTCCTTCAACCTTCTACATTTATATCTACTTGCACCAAATGTGCATGATGAAGCTTTCTCATTTTTTAAGACTCATCTCAAAAATCACCTCCATGGGCCTTCTCTGAGCCTTTAATCAGGATGACTTTCTCCTTCCTCTGTGCTCCCACAACACTAAATTTTGCACTTATTTTGTTAATTATATGTGACTCTACCTTACTATCCCTGAAATCAGGGATACATTCTATTAATCATTGCCTCCCCATCACCTAAACCTAATGCCTTGTACTTAGTAAGTCACTCAAATTATGATTTATTAGCTGAAGTGTTTCATGCTAAAGCTCTTTCTTGCTGTAGATAATTATGCATATCACCAAATCAAAGACACCGTTGAGTATAAGACGCATTGTTGTTTCATGCGCTAAGTAAAATAAAGTTTAAAAATTGCCAATAAAACCACAATATGATACATCATTGAGTGTAAGATGCATCCTGATTTTTTAGGTGTAAAAAGTGTAAAAACTTTGTACCTTAGAATTTATGAAATACAGTAGTTATTGTGGTTTAATGGTTTAATAGCAATATAATTTATCCTACAAAGCCATTAGTTATGGATAATTTGCAGTATATTAAAAAACAGAAATATTTTGGGTTAGATTCTCTCAAAACCCCATAGCATGGATTCTTACGCTAATCCACTTATGCTTCATTTATTTTTGATGCTTATGCATTTGACAAATGTCTTCTCTGTTGTCAGGGATATTTTCTTTTAAGTATTATGGTATTTACCATATTATGGTATTCTTTAAGTATATGGCTTGGGTCTAAAAACTTATGAAGCTGCATTTAAATTACACGATTTGGATGTTAGAGTCCTGACGTTTGAGAAGGTAGCTTTTCACTTGTTTTTGTTTCTTCCCGCTCTCTTTAATCTGATATTCTGTGAGGGGCTTGGGAAAGAAGCACAGGGCTCATGACTCCTGACCTGGTATAGGGGAGTGGGCAGCCATGAAGAGGGGAGTCTCCGTACAAGTGGCTAGACACAGGGAAGTTCTGGCATGGGCAAGTTTCCTAGGAGAAATCATCTCACCAAGAGAGCCACAAATAGTATATATAGTGTTTTCTACGTAGAAAGAAAACATTGCTCAGAGTGAAATCTGTTGCTTCTAACTCAGATTGACTTAGGTTGCTCTTGATCATGCTTCTGACAGACCCGGTTGCGCATAGATGATAACAGCTATGCAGATATTTCAGTTCAATTTATCAAGGGCACTGAAACAGGAAAGAGATGAATAAATGGTGATATATTCATTAAAATTGTTTTTTTTAAATATCCTACTGCTTGCTGTGTGGTTTTGCTTCAAAAATTATGGACAAATGGAAATATTTTAAATGTAATGTTCTCTTTTTCCTTTTCCTCCTTCCCTCCCCACCCCAAGGCCAAATCTAATGGATTCCACTTTTCGCTGTGTAAATAAGACAGCGTGGTGCCCAGAGTTCCTCTCCTCCAGAGGTAGGTAAGGGAATTTATCAACCTTGTGTCCATCCCATCCCCCATCCCTCCCACGCGGATACTTAAAATAACTGCGGAGTCATTGTACCAGAGGCTCCCTCAGCCAGCAGAGTTTCATAACAAAGCAAGTGGGGAACAGGCTCTTCTGGGTGAAAATGAAGCTTCACTGCTTATGTTTTGTTTAGCCACAGCCATTTTGTCATTTTAAAAAACCTGAGGCTACTTTGAGGCTTGGTTCACTTGAAGGTTTCTGTGAATGTTCTCAGTGGATATATTAGCAAAAGCTCATTTAGTCAAAATGCCATATATATTTTAGGAAACAAAAAAAGTCTTTTTTTTTTGTAAAGCCTTTTTTTAAGAGACAAATGTTCCCTGAAAATAAAGACATTTTATTTCATTATTTAAATTCACCTGGACCCTCAGACTGATGTTTATGTTGCCTGATTTCCCCTTCCCCAGAAAGAGATAACGTTAAAGATCATTCTCCACACTTTCACAAGCAGCTTTCACAAGGGTAATAGCTGTTGACATCTGTTTAAATTTGGGAGTAATTTGTTCCTTGCGTAACAATATTTCAGAAAGCACCAGAGTACAGGAGAGAGTGCGCTTGTCAAAAACAAGGCTTTTAGTATGGGAATAAATTATTTAAATCACGTTGCTTTTCGAAGCCCAGAGGACAAAGCTAAGGAAGTGGGGGCCTGGGGAATGAATGAGATTTAAGGTCTCTAGGCTTCAGTTAGAAAACATCTTGGGTGCAATCTGTTATTTTGAGAGCATTAAGCTCTGATTTATGGTTAACATATAAGAATCCATGTGACTTGATATTTTCAGTTCTATGATTGCAATGACTTCAAAGAAGTCTGTAGACCAGTTTCTCCAAGTATGGTCCCAGATCAGCAGCATAAGCATCACCTGGGAACTTGTTAGAAATGCAAATTCTCACCCCTACTCAGACCTGATGAATCAAAACTCTGGAGATGGGGCCTGACCACCTGTGTTTTAAGAAGGCTTCCAGGGGATTCTCGTGGATGCTAAACTTTGAGAACTACTGGTCTAAGGCAATGGTCTTAGCTGAATAATTTTCCTAAAGAATATATCTTTTCTCATCCATACTGATAATTTGAAATTGGCTTACGAGGTAAATAATCTTCTTGTCTATTCCTGTCAACCACATATACAAACAAGTACCACTTGAGAATAGTTAAATGCATGAAGTTTAAAGTGATCCTTATATGCAGACAGTAGAAAGGCTACTTACTGTTTTGCTATACATTATTCTAACACTGGTCCATATCACAAATAAATTATTTGGGAAACTCAAGGCAAGCACATGAGTTGCAATCTTGAGCATCCTGGAGGATGGAGGCCTTCCTAAAATTTAGCCACTCGCACACACACAGTTTATCCTCTGGTGTCTGTGCCTTTGCATATGCTGTTCCCCTTGCCTGGAATACCATTCTTGCTTTCTAACCTGCCCTAGTCTTACTCCTTCAGTCCTGAGAAGGCCTTTCCTCAACCCCGAAACTGGCACCTAGCCCTTAGCTTGTTTGTAACTTGTGACAACATGCAGTTTTATAACTATATTTTTGGCTATGTGCTAGCTTACATACAACCTGAGTGAAGGGTTGTCTTTAATAACTGTATACCTCAGTACCTAGCACAGTGCTTGGCTCAGATTGGGGTGTAATAACATTCTGAATAAATGAATGAATTAAAAACCACATGCCCCATATATAGGCAACTTGTCAGTGCTCAGAAAGAAATTAAAATATTAACTATACTCTCAGATATCACCCCTGTGGGATAATCTCTCTTCTTCTTTAGTTTTAGTTTTTGTTCATTAAATAATAAAATAGTCCAGAGATTATATTAGCAGTGCACTGTGTTTTATATAGAATATTCAAAAGATATGAATGAGGGGTTAATAGACTCCTAGCAGAACTAATTTCAAAGGACTTTATTTTTTTTCAAAGGATTGTCACACCCTGTTGTTTCATTTTATAGAACTGTATTCATCTACCTCAGGCTAAATGTGCATATCAAGAATATTTCACAATTTTAAACAGCGAGAAAGGTAATGGATGTTTCAAAAGGAAGTTGAAGGCAGAGGTATCGTGCCAGTACCTAGTAGGATCATTGAATGAATGCTAGATAAAATGCAGGAAAAAACTCAGTAGTCTAATAGAAGCAAAATGAAAGGAATAAGCACAGTTATATGAAACAAGTTAATGAAATGATGTGAATGCGTGTAGAGGGTCAGGTGTCACTGACTGTGCTATTTGCCCACTAAATATGTTGGGGAAAACTGCTATGGTGAATACTTAGAAATAATTTGCACAGTGAGTTCTAAAATATTCACAACTTGATACTGCATTTCCACTTCTTTTTTTGGCCCTTCAGTTCTGGTGGATTAGAACACATCTTTCTCCCTGCCTGATATGTGTCCAAATGAGTGTGAACTAACTGGCAAAATGGATATTTTTTTCAGGACACTGAACACAAATACTAATGGGTAGGAAGAATTGGCAACCCCATCTCTGAGGTCATTTTGGAAAATCTGTTCTTGAAACCCAAGACCAGATGTAGAAGGTTATCCATCATCCTTCCCTGAAAGAACAGTGTTGGTTTAAAAAATGGCATGCAAGTAGGGGCAGTCTGGATGGCATGGTGCTAACACTTATAGGGAAGAAAAC
This sequence comes from Hippopotamus amphibius kiboko, assembly GCF_030028045.1. Taxonomy (NCBI): domain Eukaryota; kingdom Metazoa; phylum Chordata; class Mammalia; order Artiodactyla; family Hippopotamidae; genus Hippopotamus; species Hippopotamus amphibius. The sequence goes on from NC_080203.1 coordinate 118,745,243, forward strand.
TGTTTGAATGTACTATTTCCAGGTGTTTATTGCCAATATTCTTAGGTGATAAACCTGGGGAAGCAAATGGAGAAAGAAGTGATTGTATTGGAAGGGAAGGGGAAAGCTCTTGCGTGAATGCTTAATAGTAAAGCCTGGAATCATACTCTAAAGTCTAAGAATGATTCAAGTACTCTATTGTGTAAGGCATTGCTCAGGGAACTTGTCCTGTTTATTAGAAGACAGAATTTTCTTATCCAATCCCTGCTGAGAAGCAAAATGATTTCTTAACTCTTTATACCAGAACTAGAGAAAGGGACAGTATTATCAAAGATTCATTACTAATTTGAAAATCAACATGTTAAATCAAGACATTTCATCATGTAGAAATACCCCAGCCTGCTAAGGCAGATGTTGGCTTTAGCTGGATTTCATCGGCAGATAAACCAGTCACTGCCATCATGTTTCTTCTCCAGTATCTGTACCCACCTACTCTTGGTAAATTGCGATAGAAACCTGCTCATGAAAGGCAGGAGTCCCTGTGTGCTCATCACTGCCATCTCCCACACTCTGCCCCACACCCTAACCTAGACACACCGGGGGGTTAGGGGTTGAAATTTAGCACACCATGTTTGACTTGAGTCCTAATATAATGTTTTGAAACATAGAAATAAAGGTTGACCTATGGAGTTGAGGTCCATGTATTAGTTATCAAAGAAGAGGTGATAGCAAGGGTGGATGAATACTTTCAGGGTTAGAGAGATGAGATTTTATTTACATTTGATTGCCCTAAAGGTGATCTCATCAAAAAATTGCTACCAAGAACCTATAAAGTAAAAAGCTTGTTTGTAGGAGTGTGTAAAATCAAATGGGTTTATTATTTAGGATTTGTTCTTAGCAAAACACGGAAGCTCAATGACTTTAAGGAAATTAGAATTTGACTTATTCCATCTAACCTGCCTGGTACACTGTAAATGCATTTTCTTTGACAGGTTTATTCCTTCATCTGTTTTGAGTTTAATTGGGGTCCTCTGTATAAACCATGGACAGCTTTGGGAAATGTGGTTGTTATTTATAGAACACCACAAGCCTACACTGTACTTTCAATAGAGCTTAAATTGGACTGAATCTCTCATGCTATGAGCTCTGGGTTCTTTTCAAAGGAAGGGAAAAAACTCACTGAATTTTTTTTTTTTTGCCCCTGTGTTTGTAATATCATAAAAATGAAAAGAAGCTCTAAAATGCATTATGATTTAAGCAAGATAGTATAATGGAGTTTTGAGCTTTTTTCCCTAAGAAAATACAATACAATAATTTACACAGAACAAAATTGTTACAACAGACTCCTGTGTGAGATGTTCACAGAGAAAACTGGAGACTAGAGAACAGCCAGACGCCCAGCTGCGAGAGTGCTTCCTTTTGGAGAATTTGGAAGGCCAAGGGGGAAAAAATGAGTTACGTGGAGATGTGAGATATGTTTGTGGGGGTGGGGGATAAAAGGTCTATGAAGAACAAGGAGACAGAATTAGGGTTTGGGAACATCAGGAAAATAAGACATGGTGGAGTCATAAGTGGGTGAAGAGAAAAAGAGAAGCATGAAGAGGAAAGCACCAAGGGAAGAGGCGGGTGAGGAGGAGGAGGTAATGATGAAACTTACCCACAGGCTACAGTTGTGAATATAAAGGCATTTTAATCATCAGTACAGGGGAACGTTCTCTGCAGGGTTAGAGACAAGGTACCATGTGCTTCACACACACACAAATAAGCCTGGGATCATGTCAGATCTCTACTTAGAAAGTTCTAGTTGGATATCTCTATGTACACCTGGGTGGGACCGTCAGGCAGGGCTGGAATGAGCTGAGGAGCAGAATGGAACTGAAGACCACCAGGACTGAAGCCTCAGCTCTGTTATGGCAGAGTTTTCTTGATCCCCATTGAAAAATTTTTGACAGGCCTCTAAAATATTGCTCTATTTTCCAAGAGTGTCTGGGAAATACTATAACAAAAGCATTGTAACTAATCCATGTGATATAAAGCGCCAGAGAAACCTCAACAAATGTCCATTTGGGAGAGAATGAAGATTAAAAACTATGCTCAGGGTCTTAATTAAACATTATGTTAATTTTATGAATTCTAGGTTTTAAATATGAAACCACTGGACTTGTAATGATAACTGACTTGGGGAAGCACTGTACTTTGCTTTCTATGAAGCAGGATGATTATCATACCCCCTCTTTCCTTTACCTCCCCTGACCCCCAAATAGGCATGCTTGTTACATTGAGGAGACTTCTGGCATTCTGCACAGCCTTATATGTTGGCAGATGAACGTTCAGAGCAGGCTTTGCAGGAGGAAATCTCATAAGCTTGGCCCGTATATCATTGCTAAAAATCGGACCTGGCATTTATCACAATTATTTGTTCACTTTCTTCTTCCCTCCCTTCCTCCCTCCATTGATTCCTCCCCCAGACCTACAGATTTGGAATCTCCAGTGGTGCATCCCAGTGATTTGGATTTTGTAAACACTCCTGTAATTCTGATGCCGTCAGCCCAGCACTGATTTTGTGAACACCTTGCGTTTCTGGTGTTCCTAGAGGTTTCAAAACAGGACTTGACTTCTGTGTAGGTAGCTGAGTAATAATAGGTGATTTTAATGGTGGGGGAAGAGCACTCCTGCCTCCAAATATCTCACATATCTTTGGGTTGATTTTTAAAATGCATTTGGCAGTGGACAAGACCTTTCAATTCACATTAGCGTAAAGAGATTTCTTTCTTTTAACTTGTCTAAGGTGTAAATGATTCATACAAGATAATTTAGTAAGAACGGGTGAGTGGAGGAGAGTAAGACGGCAACCTGATGTACAATGATGGAGAAAGGGGGCATCATCTCCCAGAGGGAATGGCAGATTTTGGTACACTCTTCACAGTCTTGCTAAAGGTTGAGCTTACTCAAAACCCAACAGTTTGTCTATTTTTAAATAGAAGAGACATGTTAGAATAAGCCTAAGGTACACATACTTGGAAAAGTTAACAGTAAGGACATTTTGCTGTTAGGTGAGTTAAGTCCAATAATTTTCTAAGACCTTAACAGAAAGCCAGGAAAGCAAAATTCCTAAGATGTCCCTTTCCAGAATGACTATTTTGGACATGGCACAAATGCCCAGCGCACAACTGCAAGATGAATAAAAGATGAATTTGTTGCAGAAGGCTTAGAGATGGATAGATGACATTTACATAATGATGTAAATTTGTACATAATGATGGAGAGTAGTTCATTTCTTTGAAAGCTGATAATGCTAGCACTTATGAAAGAAGTAGTTTCATGTTAATTTTGAGTTCTTCAAATTTGGACAGTTTTTTCAAAGGAAAAAGACATACTTTCTACTCTTAGAAAGATCACAGAATTAGACAGCAATCACGTTCCTTTTTTTCCCAAGATCTGGGTGCTTTTCATCATTGCCAAACCCTAAAATTGAAAATCCCATAAAAATGAATGTTAATATTTTACTGCAAATTGCCATGCCATAGATGAATTCCAATTAGCCTTCTTTTTCTACTTTATAATTAGGAAATAGAGCTATGGGTGGGGGGAAGGGGGGCATAATTCTGGGTGGTGGCCAGGGAAAAAAGTGTAAAAAATTATATTGAGCACAGATTTACATAGTTTTACCATCTGTCTTCAATGACTTAGATCTAGTCTTGCTTCAGGAAGGGGAACTATGTCAGATAACTCTTAAAAATTGTCTCCAGAGTTTTGGTTCTCTCTTAATCAGGTACTTTACATAAGTAAACATTGAAAAAAATGGAGTAGGGAAGACTTGGGGAGGACTGGATAGCTGTCTTCAAATATGCAAAAGGCTGGCAAGTAGAAGAGGAAATACTTTGCCCTAGCTCTAGAGGACTGAACCACAATGAAAAGTTTTGTTACACAAAAGAGTAGCTTTACTCAATCCAAGTAAGAAATAAGTAAAACAGATCGACATGCTGATATTCAGCTCTATTTTCATGGAATTCTATAAGCAGAGTCTGATGGTTGTCTGTCAGCGATGTTGTAGAAAACTGCAATGGATGGGAGACTGAAGTGGGTGACCTTTCATGTTATTTCTGAACTAAAGCTGGAAGGGAAGGCAAGGGAATGTGGTATTATCTTAGGCTGAGTTGCACCAGAAGTAGACTCTCAGGGGGGGATTTAAATGCAAGTGGTTTATTGGGGATGTGATCCTAGGAAGTATCAGTAGGAGGATAGGGATGTGAGTCGTGCTGGGGACCTCTGGAACACATTTCAGAATTGTCCTACTCAAAGGGTAAGTAAGCAGGGACATTTATCCTCCGTTCTCATCCCTCCTGGTTGGACACTGCTCTCTGGGACATTAAATCCCCAGTACTCTAGGTCTGCCCTGTGCAGGTGGAGAATCATGGGTCCTTACAGTGGAATTCTGTGGGCAAGCATGGAGTAGTTGACAAGTGCCAAAGGGATGTGACTGGGGCATGACAGAATCTGCTATAGTTGTAGAGCAATGGCTATGGAGTTAGGCTGATCTTGCTTTGGTGCTTACTTCTCTTTCTTACTAGCTCTGTGACTTTAGACAACTTATGTAGCTTCTCTTGGGACGACATAGATACCACACAGGGTGATTGTCGAAATTCAGTAAAATAACAAACTTAAAGCACTTGACAGAAGGATCTAAAAAAGGTAGCTTTTGTTATTATAAGAATAAATCTTGCTCCTCAGATCTAAAATGAGCTCATTCCCAAAATAGTAAGACATTAAAATCTTACATGCTGGCAAAAGACTTTACAGGTAATACAAATGCTAAAGAAGGAAAAATTTAAACACTATAGAATTTAGTCAGAAATTATTTTTCTTTCTTCATATAGCAACTAACAAGTATTTAATATTTATTGACTATCAAGTAAATGTCTGGCACTTACTAAATTTACAATGAACATAAATGCCTGTTTATTCTTCAAGACTTGGCTTAAGCAGCATTTTCTATAGGGTACCACCTTTGTAGCTGTGAAGGATAGAAATATTTTATAGCTAGACTGGGACACTGACTGACACTGACTCTCGGCCAAGATAAGGGCAGTGGGCTAATTAATGATGTGTAACATGCTGTTTAAAGTTTGAAACTCCCTTGGAAGCACCTAGGACTCGTTTATTTTAATTTTTTTTCTTCTAGCTTTATTGAGATATAATTGACATATAGCATTGTGTAAGTTTAAGGTGCATAACATAATGATTTGATATATGTATATATTGTGAAATGATTACCATGAGTTTAGTTAATATCCATTACCTCACAGTAAGAACTTTTAAGATTTACTCTCTTAGCAGTTTTCAAGTATGCAATACAGTATTTTTAACTACAGTCTCCATGCTGTACATTACATCCCCAAAACTTAAATTTATTTTATAAATGAAAGTTTGTACTTTTGACTACCTTCACCCAGGCCCGCCTTCTGCCTCCCCAACTCCCTGCCTCTGGCAACCATCAACCTGTTCTCTGTTTCTATGAAATCAGTTTTATTAGATTCTGTGTATAAGTGAGATCATACGATATTTGTCTTTTCCTATCTGACATTTCACTTAGCATAATGCCCTCGTCCATGTTGTTGCAAATGGCAAGATTTCCTTTTTTAATGGCTGAGTAATATATAACATCTTTATCCATTCATGTGGATAGGCACTTAGCTGTTTTCTTGTCTTTGCTATTGTAGATAATGCTGCAATGAACACGGGGGTGCAGGTATATTTTCGAGATAGTGATTTTATTTCCTTTAGATATATACCCAGAAGTGGAATTGCTGGATCATAAGGTAGTCCTATTTTATTTACTTTTTAAAGTTATTTATTTTTTAGAGAAGTCTGTGCCTTTATTGGCCAAGCAGGCTTCTTGAAGGGGATGAAGCTGGAGAAGTGGATGACCCTGATACCTGAGCAGCTCGTGCTTCACAGGCTTATAGGTGATTGAGAACTTGCCCACACAGTGGCCAATTATCCCAGGCTTGATTTCCACCTGGTTGAGGGTCTTGCCATTGTAGCTGCCCACCATCTTGGGCAGGATAATCATGTCCCACAGGTGTGTCTTCACAACCTTAGGCTTCTCTGTGGGCGGTGCCTCGTTCTTGCCCTTGCACAGGCACTCAGCAGCAAGTGCTTCTTCCTCCACAGGCCCTATTCAGCCTCGGTTGCTGCTGGGTGCTGTACAACTGCATCATCAACTTTTAGGACTTGTCCAGCAGCTGGTCAAGGTCCATGCCTGAGGTAGATGGACTTGTGGAAGGTCTGCTTCTTTCACACCACTACTACCACCTTGTCAGTTATCAGAAAATGTTGGTAGTCCTAGTTTTAATTATTTGAGGAACTTCCATACTGTTTTCCATAGCGCTGCATCAATTTAGATTCCCACCAACAGTCTGCAAGGGTTCCCTTTTCTCCATCTCTTTGCCAACATTTGTTATCTCTTATCTTTTGATAATAGCCAATCTAACAAATGTGAGGTGATATCTCTTTGTGATTTTGAATTGCATGTCTCTGATGATTAGTGACATTGAGCACCTTTTCCTCTGCCTGTTGGCTGTCTGTATGTCGTCTTTGGAAAAATGTATATTTCGGTCCTTCATGCAATTTTTAATAGAATTATTTTGTATTTTGCTATTGAGTTATATGAGTTCCTTATATATTTTGGTTATTAACCCCTTATCACATGTGTGGTTTGCAAATATTTTCTTCCATTCTGTAAGTTGCCTTTTCATTTTGTTGTTTGCTTTGTTGTGCAGAAGCTTTTTAATTTGATTTGATCCCACTTGTTTATTTCTTATTTTGCTGCTTGTGCATATCTAAGAAATCATTGCTGAGACCAATGTTAAAGACCTTTCCCCCTATGTTTTCTTCTAGGACTTGTATGGTTTCTGGTCTTACATTTAAGTCTTTAATCTATTTCCCGTTAATTTTTGTGAGTGGAATAAGGTAGAGATCTAGTTTCATTCTTTTGCGTGTGAATATCCAATTTTCTCTGCATTGTTTATTGAAGAGACTGTCTTTCCTCCGTTGAATATTCTTGGCTCCCCTGTCAAATATTGGTTATCTGCATATGCGAAGGTTTATTTCTGGTTTCTCAATTCTGTCCCATTGACATATGTCTTTTTTTTTATGCCAATACTATACTATTTTGATTATTATAGCATTGTATTGTAGTTTGAAATCAGGAAGTGTGATGCCTTCAGCTTTGTTCTTCTTTCTCAGGCTTGCTTTGGCTACTCAGAGTCTTTTGTTGTTCCAAATGAATTTTAGGATTGTTTTTTCTATTTCTGTAAAAAAAATGCCATTGGACTCTTGATAGGGATTGGACTCAATCTGTAGATGGCTTTGGATAGTATGAACATTTTAACAATATTAATTATTCCAGTCCATGAACACAGGATATCATCCCATTTATTTATGTTTTCTTCAATTTCTTTCATCAGTGTCATAGTTTTCAGTTTGGAGATCTTTCACCAACTTGGTTAGATTTATTCCTAAGTATTTTATTGTTTCTGATGCTATTGTAAATGGGACTGTTCTTTATTTCTTTTTCAGATGATTCATTAATAGTGGAGAGAAGCACTAATGATTTTTGTATGTTGATTTTGTATCCTGCAATTTTACTCAATTTGTTGATTAGATCTAACAGTTTTTTGAAAGAATCTTTAGGATTTTCTATATATAAAATCATGTCATCTGCAAATGGAGAAAATTTTACTTCTTCCTTTATGATTCTGATGTCTTTCATTTCTTTTTCTTGCCTGATTGCTCCGGCATAGGAGTGGTGAGAGTGGGTACCCTTGTCTTATTCCTGATCTAGGGCCAGTTTATTGGTGCTTTATAGCTGGTGTAACAATTTTGACAGTCTGGCTTGGTTATGTGACCAGAAGGTCATGGAAGAATCTGCTGGAACCTTTTAGGGAGCTCTCCCTAAGCAAAGACTCATTGCACAAATCTTTCACATCCTTGTGTGAATAAGAAGGACCATGGGGAGCTGTGCTTGGAAGGGTCTTGGGAGTCTTGTGAGTATATTCAATTATCTGGTCCTATTGTAGTCCTTGAGGGAGTACTAATCCCACCAGGTTATATTTGGCTGTCTACCTATATGTCTTCCTCACCAGATGTGAGAGTTTTTGAGAGCAAGAACTCTGTGTGCATATTGTTTACTATTGTATCCTTCATACTGAAAACATTGCATGGAATGCCATGAATAGGCAAAAATGTTTGTTGGATAAAACGAGTGAATAAACTAGTAGTTGACAACATGGAAAAGGCTAGATGTTTATTAACTTAAATCCACAAATATTTATTTAATGCCTTTTATGTGCAAAACACTGTGATAATTGTTTTTTTAATATTTTCTTTTTAAAAATTCTATGTAAATTTTTATAGTAAGTATGGTTTATTTATAGTCTGTATTTAATAATTCCAATATATAAAGTCATTATAGGTCTATTTCTGTTATATATTGATTCTGCATGTTTTCTTTTCCCCTTGTGTGCCTTGTTATCCTTAAGTATTTGCTGTTCATTGTACCTGAAAATTACCTGTAAGAATAATTTAAGTCATAGGATGAAAGTAACTTCCTTCAGAAAGAACTTGGTTTTGTTTCTACCAGATGCCTGAAGTTACTATCAGTATAGGTTAACTTTAATCCAAGTTCAATTTTTAAGTTCCCTGGACCAAAAAGATGACATGATTCCAGGCTGAAAGACCACTTACCCTTCCTTGAGGGTGTAGCCCTTTGAGGTCATAACTGTTTGTGGGGAGAGTCTCTTAATACACTTCCCATCTTCTGTGGGCCCTGGGCTTTGTTCTCCATGCTCCTAATCCTGTGAGACCACCAGAATACACATTTTTATTTTACAGAAATATCAAGTGCCCTCAGGGTAGAAGTGGCTTGCTTATGCACTTTCTGGATTCCTGATTTATTTTCTTTTTGTTGTCAGATCTTTTTGCTTTGTAAGAGATTTGGAAAAAACAAAAAGAAAAAAACCTTCCCTCAATATTTTGAATTGTTTTCCTCTGGAGGTTTGATCAGAATAACTGAGTCTCCCATTCATTACTGGAAATTAGAAATCTCTATCCAAAAAAAGTGTAGTTATTAAAGACCTTGCAAATAATTACAGTGAGAGACAGAGGTGAACCCAAATAACTATAGGACAGGGGCTGCTAATCTTTCTGCCATGATCTCCTACAATTTTCTCCCTGTCTTATCTCACTCAAGTCATATGAACCTCTTATTCTTCCTCATACATACTTGCTATTTCTTCTGTCCAGAACCCTCTTCTCCCAGATCTTTGCATAGCTTATGCCTGCCAGTTCCTGTTGTTGTCCCTCCTTCCTGACTCTAGAAGAAGCTTATTTTTTTTTTACTGTTTCACATTATCATCTCTACTACTGAGTAGAAAAAAATAAAAGGAGATAAATCTCAAATTAATTCATTTTAGTGAAATTAATAGGGCTGATGAGAAGAAGTAGTAGTAGAGGAAATTAAAACTAACATTTGAAAGTAAACTTTTTAGATTTTCTATGATTAAGTGAAAACCAAGAGTCCTGGAATGTGGCCCTGGTGCTACCACTATTCCTTAAGGTGGAGTCAGTTTCTTGTTTTGCAAAATAAGTTGGTTAGATTTCTAAGTACGTTTTCAGCTCTAAAATCACTTGATTAAACAATTTATATTATTTCTTGGTGCTACAGGTTGGATGATATCAAGTGTTTTCAGTGGTTTCAGAATCTAAAACTCCATTTCCATGAAAGCGACTCTCAGGTGTTAATGTCTTAGGACTATATAGCAATCCTGAGATACTGTGCTCACAGTCTTCAGGACTTGTGGGACATTCTAAGTCAGAAATTTTTAAAGAAGAGTGCACATCTGAATCATTTAAGGAGTTTTTTCAAAATGCACATGCTTGGGCCCTGCCTATTCCAGACCTACTGAAATCAGAACCACACGAGTGCCTTTTCAAGCCTCTGCTTGCATCAAGTTTGTAACTATTCCTTTGGTCAAAGCATGTCACATGGCCAGGCCCAAAGGCAGTGTGAGAGGTCACTATAAAAGGGCATGGATACAAGGATACATTAAAAACTGGGACTATTAGTGCAATCAGTCTACCACAATCTACTATATATTTATTGAGAACACGTGGTCCAGCACATTATTCATGCACATCGCATATATGCCACGGGAATCTATTGCTAATAGTATGCTAAATAGTTGAGAAGCATTGCCTTTTGTTGTCCCCATTATTCTCTGGTTAATGGTTCCTTGAAGGTACCCTTTTGGAAAACAACTGTCACTGATAATGGTGTTGGCAGAGACTGTGGTGAGTTCCTGACAACCAGTGCTTTCCCTTCCTCCTTCCCAGTGTAGATTCTGTTTTCTGTGATGTGGGCACAGTCTTACATATCACTTTCATTTTTCAGAGAGTAAATTTCACTGGGTGAACATATTTTTAGACTTTTCTAGGAACTAATGAATTCAGCTGTCTTTTTACCACCCCTCCTCTCCCCATCCCTCTCTTCTTTTCATGTGTGTACTTTATATGAGCTCATACATTTTTCTGTTTGTGTATTCATTATGGAAACATGGATTATTAGCATAAAATTTGTTAACAAATTTACAATTGTGTCTTCAATTATTTTGAAGTGTGTTTGTTGCATTGCAACAAAGACCTTTGCAAAGTCAATCAGTATTAGACAATGTTGCTAATGTAATACAACTATATCTGAGTACTTGATACTTGCTAATATTTGTTGCAAATGAAGCTAACTGAATGAAGACAAGGATGATATAAAGTTGTTCCCTTCAGTGAATCAGAAGTATGGAACTTCTCTGAAGGGTTTAGTTTCAATTTCACTTTTTATAACAGTTACTATTCTTTTTTGACATTTTTTTAATTGAAGTATAGTTGACTTACAATATTATATTAGTTTCAGGTGTACAACATAGTAATTCAATATTTTTACAGATTACACTCCATACAAAGTTATTATAAAATATTGACTATTTCCTGTGTTGTACAATACATTCTTGTAACTTATATTTTTTTAATACCTAGTAGTTTGTACCTCTTAATCCCCTTCACCTATTCTGCCCCTATCTCCACCCCTCTGGTAACCACTAGTTTGTCCTCTGTATCTGTGAGTCTGTTTCTGTTTGTTCATTTTATATTTTATATTCTACACTTAGTGAAATAAGTCAGACAGAGAAAGACAAATACTGTATGTTTTCACTTATATCTGACATGTTTTTGACCCTTTTTTTCTCAAGTACTCTATAGAATCATCTTAAAGTTAATTTCATTGAAGTCCTGAGATGATAATATCTATAGTCAATTCAAGAGTATCTCCAAATTCATGTGCTTTATGACTAGTTTAGTTATAGTAAGTAAAGTGAAATCATTCTGACCACATTCTGCCTGCAAATAAGCATTTTTATAGTTAATAAAAGTTGTTTTGTTGTTTAAGAGAAATTATGGGTAAATATTAACTTGTTCTCCAAATGGGGGAAGATTTACCAGAATAAAAGCAATGTGAGGGACTTCCCAGGTGGCACAGTGGTTAAGAATCCACCTGCCAATGCAGGGGACACAGGTTCAAGCCCTGGTCCAGGAAGATCTCACATGCCACAGAGCAACTAAGCCCATGCACCACAACTGCTGAGACTGCACTCTAGATCCCACAAGCCACAACTACTGAGCTCATGTGTTGCAACTACTGAAGCCTGTGTGCCTAGAGCCTGTGCTCTGCTGCAAGAGAAGCCACAGCAATGAGAAGCCCGTGTACCACAATGAAAAGTAGCCCCCACTCACCACAACTAGAGAAAGTCCGTGCATAGCAATGAAGACCCATCATAGCCAAAATAAATAAATAAATTTATAAAAAATTTAAAAAAAGCAATGTGAAAAAAATCATAAAGGAAAAGGTAAACAGATTTGACTGCATGAAAATTCCAAATTTCTGTACAACAGTGAAAATCCACCATAAATTAAAATTAATGGTAAAATGTGTAGAAATATAATAAAGAACTAATATGTTTTAATATATAAAGATGCTAATAAAACTGTGAGAAAAAAACTGCCCAGTAGAACATATGGTCATGAATAAATCACAAAATAAAAAGAACCCACAAATGTTCAATATATTTATGTGTGCAATGACAAACTGCATTAAAAAAAAATGGTAAGGTAATGAGATAATGATTTTGATCATGAAATTAGAGAAGAATGATCCAAAATAACACTCCAAGTAGTCACTAGTGCTCTTGGAAGGGCATGTTTATACATTGCTCATGGGAAGATACATTGGGTCAATCCTTCTGTGAAACAATTTGGCAAATGTACTGAGAATCTTAAATATGTTCCTACTCTTTCACTGAGGCATTTAACTTCTAAGAACCTATCCTAAGAAAACAGTTGGATAGCCAGGCGAAGTTTTACAAAAGAAGGTTTGTCAAGAGTTGTCCTTCAAGAAAGGAGGCAAGAATGTACAATGGAGGAAAGATAGTCTCTTCAACTGCATGTGGTGATGGGAAGGCTGGACAGCTGCATGTCAATCAATGAAGTTAGAATACTCCCTCACACCATACACAAAAATAAACTCAAAATGGCTTAAAGATTTAAATATGACATGACACCATAAAACTCCTAGAAGAGAACATAGGCAAAACATTCTCTGACATAAATTGTAGCAATATTTACTTAGGTCAGTCTCCCAAGGCAATAGAAATAAAAGCAAAATAAACAAATGGGACCTAGTTAAACTTACAAGTTTTTGCACAGCAGAGTAAACCATAAACAAAATGAAAAGACAACCTATGGACGGGGAGAAAATATTTGCAAATGATGTGACAAGGGCTTAATTTCCAAAATAAACAAACAGCTCATACAACTCAATAACAAAACAAAACAAAATAAAAACAAACAAAAACAAAACAAGCAAACAGAAAACCAACCTAATCAAAAAATGGACAGAAGACCTAAATAGACATTTCTTTAAAGAACACATACAGATGGCAAAGGGTACATGAGAAGATGCTGAACTTTTCCAATTATTAGAGAAATACAAATCAAAAGTACAATGAAGTATCACCTCACACTGTTCAGAATGGCCATCATCAAAAAGTCTACAAATAAATGCTGGAGAGGACATGGAGAAAAGGGAACCCTCTTACACTGTTGGTGGGAATGTAAATTGGCGCAGCCACTATGGAAAACAGCATGGCAGTTCCTTAAAAAACTAAAAATAGAGTTACCATGTGATCCAGCAGTCTCACTCCTGGGCATATATCTGGAAAAGACAAAAGCTCTAACTTGAAAAGATATACACACCCCAATGTTCACAGCATTATTTACAATAGCCAAGATATGGAAGCATCCTAAGTATCCATGAGCAGATGAATGAATAAAGAAGATGTGGTGTATATATACAATGGAATACTACTCAGCCATAAAAAAGAATGAAATAATGCTATTTGTAGCAACATAGATGGACCTAGAGATTATCATACAGAGTGAAGTCAGTCAGACAGGGAAAGACAAATATGATATAACTTATATGTGGAATCTAGAAATAGTACAAATGAATTTATTTGCAAAACAGAAACAGACTCACAGAGTTAGAAAACAAACTTATGGTTACCAAAGGGGAAGGGTGGGAGGGATAAATTGAGAGTATGTGATTAACAGATGCATACTACCGTATATAAAATAGATAACCAACAAAAATTTGTTGTATAGCATCAGGAACTATATTAAATATCTTCAATAAGCTATAATGGAAAAAAAATTGAAAAAAATACAAAAATATATTAGCTTACACAAATATAGGTATATACATATATTTGTATAACCAAATTACCAAATTACATCTGAAACTAATACAATATTGTAAATCAACTATACTTCAATTAAAAAAATATTTGTCACAATATTATTTATAATAGCAAAAATTTGGGAAATATCTTGAATGCCCAAGGATGTTGAAATTGTGACACATAATGGATTATTACATAGCCATTAATAATTTGATTTCCAAATAATCCCAGTTATGTTAATTAGAACTAATATAAACAGAGAAAATTGCCCAGAATTGAATATATCAAAATGTTAACTTCTGGTGATTTAATTATGAGTGATTTTATTTTTTTTTCTTAATACTCTTCTGTTTTCAGCAAGGAACATATTTTTGTCACCAAAAATGTTATTTAAATTAAACTTAAGAATACTTTTAAAATCTTGTAAAATTCATTAGAACCAGTTCTGCCAGACTGAACAAGCTTGTCAGAATTCTGCTCCATGTTTTGCCTTCTCCCCCAACTCACACTTTTTTCTTCTCTTTGTGACTCAGTCCTACCCCAGAGAGCAGGTTGGTTCTCTTTGAGTAGAATAGGGAGAGGTTCTGCGGAGAGACAATGGGATGTTAATGAATTACAATGTGGCAAACAGGGGAGCTTTCTTTCTTTAACAGGGAAGATCCTGTGAGGAGCTTCCTTTGATATGTAGTACTGATTACACTCAAAGTAATATTTCTCAGGCTGTGGAAGCACATTCAAAACTTTATCATTTGCCCCAGTTATAGAATGACTAGTTCAAGTAACTGAAGTATCCCAAATCTTTACTGTATTCTTTTTCTGGAAGTCCCATGGAAAATAGTGCAAGTTTTCACGTCATCCACTCCCTTCCATTTCCAAATGGGTCTGCATTGCTATCACTTGTTGATTATGAATTTGTCAAAGTTTGTCGTTTCAGTATTCTGTAGCAAAAAGTACCAGTATGTTAGTCTCCAGAACACTGGTAACTGAATGATAAACAATTCAGGTGGGGAAAGGCTTGCTGGGGTGGTAGCTTCTGCTTCTCCTTGGGGAGCTCATTAATAGCCTGAAAATGGCTGACAGTCTCTTAAAGCCTGGCTGCACTAGCATTTTAACAACAATGAAATTTGTTCTCCCAAGGGCACTTCCTAGATGACTGAGCATTATGTGGAAATCTCCTACAAAGTAGTCTCACCTTTCCATTGGTGTCATGATTTTAACTCTAATTCTTCTAACCAAACTGTTATGATAGATCTAGTTAGAGGCTGTATGTAGCCCCCAAATTAGTGTTGAGTTCAAGAAAATAGGCTGGACTCAGACATACCAAATGTAGGATTCTAGGGAAAACAAAAACAGCAAGTATGATAATTACAACAACAGCAGCTTACATTTATTGAGAGCTTACTCTAAGCCAGGTACTATGCTAACAGCTGTGCATAGTTTATCTCATTGAATTCTCCTAAACATCTTCAGAGACAGGAGCTATAACAGTCCCTGTTTTACAAATGGTGAAATTTGTACCTAGTGATTTGATGCCTGAGCCCCTGCTCTTAACCATGAGATGAAAGTGAAATATGTTTGAGAATGCAGAACCTATGCTTGCCAATCTGAGTTCAACAACTTCTGTTTCCAGTCTTCAAAGAGTTTCTGGGAGTGTTACATTTTAGGTTCATAGACCTGAGCAGGCTGGTCGCCTTCACTGGCAGGGAGAATCATGTCTAAAAGATTTAAACACTTGGCTATACCTGCTGGTACTCCTCTACCTGTCATGGCCAGCTGATCACCTCTGTGTCTAACCTGAATGTATCTTACCTAGCAGGGCAGTGGAAGACTCAGAGAGCCACAAAGGAAAATCGTTTCCCCACCAACCAAGCTTTCCAATACAAAACAGACCTAACCATTTTTTCTTTTGCTTTATCTAAGATGCTCCCTAACATTCCTTGTATATCTTTAAAATCATGTGAATGCATGAACAATCCTGCACTGAATGAAGTCAAGTTCCTTGCCCTTGGGAGCTTGAAACGACATATTTCAAAAGCTTGGAGATTGTTTTGAGAGTAGTTATAGCCACAATTCATAAAGCACTTAGTAGTTGCCCAGCACTCACATCAATAAGTACTTTACACAGTTTCACATTTAATCCTCACGACAACCCTACTAAATTGATGTGATTATCCCACATTTTACACATGAGGGACCTAAGACTAAGAGATATTAAGTAACTTGCCCAAGGTCCCACAGCTAGTAAATTGAAGCTTGGGTCTCTCTGATTCCAAAGCCCCAGTTTGGGACATCAATACCTACTTCAAGGCTCCTCAAACTTTAATGTGTGTAAGAATCACCAGAGAATCTTGTTAAAATGCAGATTTTGCTTAGTACATCTGGAGTGGGGCTTGAAATTCTGAACTTCTAACAAGCTCCCTCCTGTGGCTGATGCTTCTGGTCCTTGGACCACTGTTTGAATAGCAAGTCTTCACAGCTTCCCCATAAAGGGAAAGATCAGGCTTTTGGTAATTTAATACTTCAGGTTAAAGGTGAAGAAGAGAACTTTTCCTAATTTGTCTTTATGAATAAAAATAAATTATTTATATAAAAATAGCAGTAACTGAACAAGCCAAATACTGTTCTAAGCACTTTACATGTCTTATCTTATTTAATCCACTCAACAACTCTCAGAGGTAGATAATATTACTATGTACTTTTCCAGATGGGGAACATGGATTACAGAGTAATCAATGGATAGGTTTTGTTCCCCAGCCTCTTCTTGCTCTTTCCCATTCACATATTTTCTCAATTCCTGAAATTCCTTGGAGATTCATTCCCTGTTTCCATTTAAAAAGCAATCCCATAGATTAAGGTAATACACTGCTTTATCATTTATTTACACCTTCGTCTCTTGTACAATGAAGGAGTAGGGAGGAAACAAAGTACAAAACATGAGGACCTTCAGCTCCTAAAGAAGGGGAAAAAAGAAATGGAAAAGAAAGACTGAGTCTCTAATGAAGCTTGGCACTACTTGCTTTTCAAGTTGCACTGTGAGCCCTGATGGCTTCACCCACACATATTCCAAAGCTGAAGCCATTGGTAATTTCAAGATAAGAAATAAAATTAAGTTGTAGATTTATTAGCTATGCAGAGATCACCATGGAGATAACCAAAAGAACTCTCACCATGGAGATCTCTCCCTACTCCTCTCTGCCTGAAATGATCAGTACATCATATAAACAGATGCATAAATAAATTTGGGAGGGAAGACTACAAAGCAAGCAGACTAGAGTCCCAGAAGGACTGCTGATGGGGTGAATTAACAATCCAGAGAAAACTTCTAAGGTTAGTCTTCCAAAGTCACATGTTTCTGGGTGCTACTTAGTTTCTTCAGGGAAGAAAATAAATTGCAGAGCTTAGTTCATGTCAACATGGGATGATTGGAGGAAGGTCAACTTAGAAACCAGTACCAACTCTAACCCTGTAGTACAAGGAAAGAACCTCAAATGAAGCTCTATTACAAGGGAATCACCATGTCAACATGACTCCTGGTCCACTCCCCTGTGTCATCAACATAATGATGAAGTCAAAATGTACTAGGGAACAGTAACCTTGGCAAGGTGGATTTTTTTCAAGCGGCTCTGACCCAGAACAAGTGTCCTCTTAGAGAGTAGACTCCACAAAATGCAGCAGTTTGTCTTCAGTGGATACTTACAAACATTTTCAGTATTTTGTATAAGGAGAGCATGGAAATAGTTATCATAGGTTGAGCTCCCCAAGAAGCAGACATTGAGATGAAGTTCGATGTGCAAAATATTTATTAGGGAGTGCCCTTGGGGCACAGGGGAAGGACACAGGACTTGGAAAGAGGGAGAAATTGAGGTACAAGGTAGACCTGATAATAGCCATGGCCTACCTTACAGAGAGCTCTGAAACTAGAATAGCTCTTCAGAGTTGTTCCAAGTTGGGTCAAGATGGCCACATCTTTTTACCCTTGCATTGATTGTTTATTGGATGTGGGTCATCAGATAAGGGGAATGATACGGATCCAGATGGCTCTTTGCAGCTGAGACAACCGTGAAGGGGCTGACAGCTGAAGGCTGCCTGCTAACAACACTGCCAGCAGCTGAGGCAACAAACCCTTCACTGAAGGGAAATCAGGGTGGTACATCATAGTGTCTACCAAAAATAGTAGTGATTTCAAAGTACCAAGGGCTCCAAAGTCAGATAAGTGAGAATTGATTTTTACTTTTAAATTAAGAAACCCTTTCTGATTCATAAACCACTTCCTGGGGCAAATATTGGGTTGGCCAAAAAGTTTGTTTCCATGTTACAGAAAAACCCAAACGAACTTTTGGGCCAACCCAATATTTAAGAGAATCTGCTAAGTATGAAAAGTTATTTCACTGGTCTTGATATTCAGAAAATTAATAAAAAGAAATGCATTTTTATCCCTTACTCTGAATAAAAAACAGATTACTCATTCCAGTTTTACAGTGTACATATGTGTTTAAATGTCAATGTGTATTTTTTCCATTCTCTTAGTGAGTCAGGAAAAGTTGCAAGAAGGTTTAAATAATGAATTACCATATGGGTAATATACTCATTCATTCATTTAGCAAATATTTACTGAGCATCCATTACATGTCACAGCCGCACACTAGCCATTGGGTCTGTAAAATTAGTAATAACATAGAACCTGACTGAATAATTATGCCAAACAAACTCTGAAATAATAAGAGTAGCAGGAGGAAGAAGCATTTGATTCTTCCAATTGTCCTTTTCTACCTGCCATTTGGTAGATAAGAGATGGGCATGAGCAGTCTCAACAGGTAAGGGTAAATGAGAAAAACAACTGTTACCGAATTAAGTTGTATGGACCCTGCTTGGGTCCTAGCCTGGCCAAGCCTCTCTGCCTCCGTTTGAATTCTAGTAGGCAAATAATTATACAAAAGGTGAGATTGGCACAGCACTTTATTCAGCGGCCAAAGAATGGAGGAGGGGAACTAAGTTCAGGGATCATCTTCTTGCCTATCTGGCGAGAAGGATTTAATTTTAAAGAGTAAAGATAAAGGGAGGAGGAGTGAGTCTGAGGATGGGGAGGCATGTGCATTATTCTACTGCGGAAGGGGCAGGGCTTTTTCCGAGGGAGTGGGATGCCACTCCCTTTTTATCCTTTTTGGGTCCTTAATATCTGGTCATGGCTGCTGGTAGGTATGTCGTTTAATATGCTAATATAGTAAAATCAGCAAATAATGAGACAGCATCTGTTGGAGGTCAGAGTCATCGCCATCTTAGCCCCAGCTGGTTCCATCTGGTTTTTTTTGTTTGTTTGTAGCTTACTGTCTTATTTCTGGACACTTTAACTTAAAGATCTATGTTAACTCCTGTAAAAGGTTGCGGGGGTTGGCAGATTTTCAGCAAAACACTCCTGCTAAAGGTGGTAGGGGGGGAGGGGTTGATGGGTTTTGAGCAAAGACCTGGAGCAGCTCTGGCAACACAACCATCAACTTCAGTTTTTATCAATTTTTTGTTACATTCCTTCTGTCTTTTTGGTTACCTTTTTAAGGTGGCTGTTCTTCTCTTTGGGGTTAATAGACTTCATGAAGTTCTTCCATTGTTTGTGGAATGCACTCCATAATTAATAAGTTTAAATCTGTCGTAGAGTGACTAATGGTTATTAATGCACTGAATAACTGTGAAAATGGGCATCTAAAGACACGAGTAGCAGAGACTGGAGAAAAGTATATCCCTTCTTTCCGTGTGGATATAACAACTTGGAAAGACTAAGTACTCTCATCTTTAGCAGTCTGAGAATTTTGCTGAAAGAGATTCCTAAATTGGGAGACAGAAGTCAGACAGCTTCTTGGATTAAAGAGATTAAGGACACCGTTGTCTGTTTATGTTTACACTCTTAAGCAAGCAACTAAGTTCAATAGGCAGCAAGACATCTAGAGTGGAGGATATTTCTTAGTATCCTAGGGAGAAGATTTCACCCAGAGGTTGTACCAACCAAGACAGAATAGGTCTTTACAAAACAATCTTTAATAACTCCACTTCTGAATGCCATAAAGAATAGATTTGATTTCTTTCTTTAATTGAATCTCATGTATCTTTGACCCATTCTTACCAGGACATCTTTCTACTTGGTGTTTACCCCACTTTATTTTTATTGAATTTAAAAAGTCATTTTAAAGTAAATCTCCTTACCTTTGTAAAGAGTTGTGAAAAACTAGTTCAACTGGTTCTTTCCCCAAGATCTGTTGACACCGGCGGATGCTGAAAGTTGACTTAAACTTCAGTTTTGGACCAGCAGCATCAGCATCATCTGAGAACTTGTTAGAAATGCAGACTCTCAGGCCCTACCCCAGAACTCCTGAATCATAACCTGCATTTTAACAAGATCCTGAGGTGAATCCTATGCACGTTAGAGTCTAGGAAGCACTGATTTACAGCAGTTGTGGAAAAATCCTTCCTCTATAGCTAAATTAAAAACACAGTACAGTGAGATACTTAATTTTCTTTCCCGAGTCTCTGTTCTCTGTTCTTAATAACATTGTAACCAGCTTAGAATACAGAAGAATTATCAGACAAAAGACCTTTCATGAATACAGCTCACAGAGATCCAAAGGGCCATCTGAAATGGAGTCAAACTTTTGGAAAAGCTGAAATAGAACTTTTCATTCATTTCTTTTTTAAATGGTTTAATTGGGGGGAAATATCTAAGAAATATATTACAGATGCAAAAATCTTTAAAACAGAACCAGAGGAAAACATTTTGGAAATGGTTTTAAAATGACTCTGATAAAAATGTAAGAAACTTGAACTGTTTCCCCATGAAAAGAATGCAGCTGGAGGCAGCCTTTACAGCTGGCAGGGAAGAAGCTTAGCTAGTCAGGGTGAACTTGCCCAATTTTACATCAATTATTATTACATCATGTTCATTTAGAAAAACATTAAATGTTCCTCTTTGTAACTTTTCTTTGCCATCTTTTTAGATATGAAAGGATATCTTTCATATCTGAAGAATATCTACCAGAACATGAAATAACGTTCGTGAAATATAATCTCCAAGTTGGTCATCAGCAGCTGGCCTAACAAGTCCTGCTGAAACATTTGAATTTCCTGCCTCCACCCTGAACTCAAGCAGGTGGCAGGTTGACAGCAGTGGTGACAACTGGCTACTGAAGGAGGCATAAGTCCAAAATGAAGAACATCGATTACATTCCTTGCTGTGGAGGACTAGAGACCTATTGTGCTTTTCTAACATGATCACAAATAGGCAGTTTTTTGGGTAGTGCAGGCAAGTGGAATGAAGGACTCTTAGATGAACCATTACTAACAACAGAAATTCAGATTACATGTAGAAAGAATAACAGGCAATGCAAGTAAAGCTGCATTGAAACAATAGGTTCCAAAATAGAACACTCTATTCCAAAGGATCGTGCTCTCTAACGCATGGATCCATTTCTTTTTTCCTGTTTTGCTCCTTAGTAAATTGGACAGAATTGTTATTTTTATTTTATAGATGGGAGAAGGGAGGTTAAATGATTTACCCACATATGCACAGCTTATCTACAGAAAAGAAAGTTGAATTTGAGCTTTTCGATTGCCTGTCCAGTGGGCTGATACAGTTTATCATGCACAGTAATACATTTGAAGCAACTTGCTCACATTTTATTGTAGCAGTTAATGATCTCTTTGATACTGGCTTACCAGTTGTTTCAAATGTGTTGTTGTTTCACAAGCACTTTCCCCAACTAGATGCCAAGTATCTTGTGGACAGGACTGGGTATATTTTATGTGCCCAGTGAATGCTGATTGAATAATTACCAAGGAAAGATAAAACATTTGGAAAAGAAGGGGAAAAAGGAGTGGGACAAAGTGGAGCTGGGGAGAAAGATGCAGCTCTCAAAAGTTGCATCCTAGTCATTTAAACTTAGGGCATAATATCATAGAATATTATATTTGGAAGAGTCTCCGGAGATGATCTTACCTAACCTTCTACCTATTGAGGAATATCTTCTTTTATTTTCTTCCAGTTTTATTAGATATAATTGTCATACATCACTGTATAAGTTTAAGGTGTACAGCATAATGATTTGACTTACATACATCGTGAAATTATTAACGCAATAGGTTTAGTGAACATCCATCACCTCATAGTTACATTAAAGAAATAGAAAAAATGTTTTTCTTATGAGAACTCTCTCAGTATTTACTCTCTTAACTTTCATATATAACATACAGCAGTGTTAATTATATTTAACATGTTGTACATTTCATCCCGGATACTTATTTATCTTATAACTTGAAGTTTGTACATTTTGACTGCCTTCATCCTAGTCCCTCTACCCCCACCCAAGGATCACCTTCTATAGAACCCTTCATTGGTATCCCTCTAGTTTTGTTTAAGTGTCTCCACTGTTGTGGAGCTTATCTCCAATCAGGTCTGCTTTTAGACTGATCCATTCCTTAAGTTTTTCTCTGTCAGTTAAGCAATTATTTATTGAGCAACTGTGTCTCAGATGGCATGCTAGCTGTCAGGAATACCAAGAATAATAAGTCAACTTCTCTGTCATGTAAAGCCCAAATGGGTGTTGCTGTTTGGCAAGCAGCTCTCTTCTAAGTCTTATTTTATGGGTCTAGTCTCTTTCCATCTTGTGGCTCTGGTGTGTTCAACTTAATGCTTCCAAGTTTCCCATGCTCATTTGCTGCAAGCCAGAAGTGAAAAGGCATGAAGGATGTGTGTGGGAGTTGTTAGGAGTCAGGCCTAGAAGTGATGGACATCAATTCTGCTCATCTTCCTTTTCTAGATCTCAGTCACAGGTCCATATCTAACACCAACAGTTGCCTAGCTGTAGGCTCAGGGAGATGAAAACAAAGGTTTGGTCATTGGTTAGCAGTTTCTGCCATAGTGCTCTCATTATGCACAATTTTTGGATGAGGTGAGGATGGCATGCTCCAAAGATCATGCAGGTATAAATAGCGAGCCAAGATTCAGACTTGGGTGATCTGGCACTAGAGCTCTCCAGTGCTTCTTAATGTGTGGCTCCCAGGCCAGCAGCATCAGCATCACCTGAGAACTTGTTAGAAATGCACGTTAATTGACCTCACCCCAGACCTTACCAGATCAGAAACTCTGAGGTGGGGCCCAGTAATGTGTTTTAACAAGCCCTCTTTGACTGACTCATACTCATGTTTGAGAACCATTGCAGCATACTATACTACTTTTCATTTAAGGGCTTCAGAGTATTTTTCTAGCTGGCCATCAGTATTATCCGTCATCTAGAGGGATGTCTGACAGTATTAGTGGCCAACTTGAAAAATAAATATTTGAAATTATTTTTACTTCAAATATAAAAATATCATTTGCTTTGCTTTAATTTTAAAATAATGGTATATAATAGCATTGCCTTGTTTTAAGTGTTATTTATGCAATTGTCTATTTTTTCACACTAATTTCTAAGCATCCAGAATGCTCTTTTATCTCCCATAGCCGCTACTAATTTGCTTTCCAAATAGTAGGCATTCAATAACTGTTGGTGTAATTGAATGAGAAAAAAATGTTATATGATAATGTTTCTCATTAAGTTGAAGATACAGAGAGAGCAGCTTTAGGTGCTAAAACTTTTCACTCATATTTTCCATGACTATGAAAAACTTCACAGAAAGGACAATTTAATATCTTCATTGTTGATTGATAGCAAGACTTGAAAACTGCTGTTATCAGATGTGAAAATTTACAATGAGACATTTAAAAATTATTAGTTACTTAAAAATCCACAGTGTTCTATTTTTCTTCCTGAAATAACTTTCTCAATTAGCTAATTTATAATGCACACACTAAAAGACATTAAAATACAATTTTCATTATTGGATATTTCACAGGCTTTAATAGAACTTCAGAATATGTCTAAAATAATTTTTAGGGCTTCAAGTAATCATTGATTTGGCATAGAACTATTTATCATTCAGGAGACTATCCTTCAAAAGTGACATTTTCAGAATGTTGTTTACATGGCAGTGTCTCATAAATTTTGCTGCTAGACATGACTATTATCTTGCATATTTCACCACCTCCCTTCTTCTCTTCCTCCCATAAATCAGAATATTGGAAAGATAATCAGAACACGCTTTACCATGCATATATGTGACAGCAAATAATATTATCAGGTTTTTTTTTCCATATCTCTATCTTCAAGTTAAAAATCCAATTGAAGCATTTATCTATATAGTGTGGATTTCACTGGTGCAGCTAAGCATTTCTTTGTAACTGAATCAAATATAATTTGGTATTATTAAATGAGATGGGGTGACTCATGAGCTGTTGACCAAGTTCTAATGGTTAATTAGCAGCAGTACGTTATAACCCCTACCCACTCACAGTCACTATTGTGGCTAAAGGAATTTTAATTAGCTGTGTGAAACCTTAGTCAAATACACCTGCAAGTCAGTGCTCTTATTTTTCAAAGGTTTCCTCCTAGGTTTTTGCTTTGGAATTTCTATTATCCAAAGGTAGTGATTACGGCTTCCTTGGGATTTTACCACCTTCCTTTCTCTTGCTCCCACTTCTCTACCTACATTACCCTTTGCAAACTCTGAGATTGATCATAATGAATCTGATAATGGGACCAAAGGCTTTCAGTTTCTGCATGATAACCCAAACAGGCCAACTTGGCCCCGTGTGAATTGGCTCAGGTTTCCCCACTGGTTTGGCCTTTGTTTCC
The DNA here is from genome assembly GCF_030028045.1 of Hippopotamus amphibius kiboko. NCBI lineage: Eukaryota > Metazoa > Chordata > Mammalia > Artiodactyla > Hippopotamidae > Hippopotamus > Hippopotamus amphibius. Next base: position 118,769,778 of record NC_080203.1, read on the forward strand.
AGAGGGTTTGCTAGAAAGGGCCATTTTGGATGTTGGCTTGGATTTCCAATCATTATGCTATTTACTCACTCCAGTACTGGCTTCAAGGTAACTTCTAATGCTTTCAAAGTGTTTGATCCTATATTTAGCTTAGAACAAAGTATTTGGAATGATCTGGGGAGGACTGGAATAGGAGTGAGAAGACCTTTTCCTTTAGCTTATATTTCTGGCTATTCAAAAATATACCTAAGCTGGGATGGATACATTTGTGGGTGAATAATAAAATTAAAACATTAAAAATAGAATGAGGTCTGGCTTCAGCTTAAGGTGAGTGAGTGAATCATGTGCCCGATTAAATTAGCATTGCACAGAAGTGGAACCATAAGGGGGGTAGAGTGTAACAGCTCTCTTCCCTCTGGGGTGACTTTTCCATCTGTACACTACAGGCCTGCTACCAGATAATGAATGGTGAGAGATCCCAAATGACAGGTGGCAGAAGAATACAGAAGAGTCTTATTAGCCAGCTCCTACAATATATATTTTGGGTGCTGCTACTTGAACATTTTTTCCTCCGTAAAGAGTACCTGTTAGCAGAAATTAAATATAGAAATAATATTCTTTACCTTATGACCTCCATATAGGGGGAGGTGTGCATTGGAGATACTCAAGAGAAAGCATAAAGAAGTGAGGGTACAGATGTTACTTTTTGGTGGCTGGGTATCTATTCATCCTATCTGCACAGGCATCTGGGGATTCACTTGTCTCCTTTTTACAGGCCGTGAATTTGAGTGGGACACCAGGGTGGAAAATATGGCTGAGATTAAGCCTCTAGGGTCTGAATGTTTGTGTTCCCTCAAAATTCATGTGTTAAAATGCTAATGCCCAGTGTGATGGTATTAGGAGGTGAGGCCTTTGGAAGGTCCTTAGGTCACAAAGGTGGAGGCCTCATGGGTGGGATTAATGTTCTTCAAGAGAGACCCCATAGACATCCCTTGCCCTTTCCACCATGTGAGGACACTGAGAAGGCACTGGCTATGAACCAGGAAGAGCTACCCCCCTGCCCCCCCTCCCCCGCCAGAACTCGACCATGCTGGTACCTTGATCTCGGACTTCTTAGCCTCCAGCACTGTGAGAAATAAATGTCTTTTGTTTATAAGCCACCGAGTCTGTGGCATTTCACTATAGCAGCCCAAGCTGACTAAGACAAAGCCAATCAGCATGTTGTATTTCCCAGGATGCAATGGTTGGTTCAGTGATGGTCCCATGATCCTACAAGAGTCTGTGAACACTGAGGCTTTCCCAGGGCTTCTGAGGAAAAGACATTCTTTCCTGCTTTACTTGAACATAAGAAACTGTAATGGCTGTATTACTGCTCTCATACCATTACAACATGGAGCCTGAGACTGAAGAAAATAAAATAGGGGGTCAGAGATAGTGAGATGGAGAGAAAATAAGTGTTTTTTTTTTCTTCCAGTTTTATTGAGATATGACTGACATACAGCACTGTATATATTTAAGGCATATAGCATGATGATTTGACTTACATCATGAAATGACCACAGTAAGTTTAGTGAACATCCATTATCTCATATGGGTACAAAATTAAAGAAATAGAAAAAAATGTTTTCCCTTGCGATAAGAACTCTCAGGATTTACTCTCTTAACAGCTTTCACGTATAACATGCAGCAGTGTTAACTATAATTATCATGTTGGACATTCCATCCCTAGTACTTATCTTAAAACAGGAAATTTGTACCTTTTGACCACCTTCATCCAATTCCCTCTCACCTCTGCCTCTGGTAACAACTAATCTGATCTCTTTTTTTATGAGCTTGTTTGTTTTTAAAGCATAATTGACCTACAGTCCTATGTTAGTTCCTTGTATGCAACATAATAATTTGATATTTCTGTACAGTTCAAAATGATCATCATGATAAGTCTATTTACCATCTGTTACCAAAGATATTACATAATTATTGACTATATTCCCCACACTGTACATTTCATACCTGTGACTCATTTGTTTTGAGTTTGTACTCTTAATCTCCCTCACCTATTTCTCTACTCCCCCACTCTCCCCTCTCTGGCAACAACCTGTTTTTTCTCTATATCTAGGACTTTGTGTTTAGTTACGCTTGTACATTTGTTTTGTTTTTTAGATTCCACATATGAGTAAAATCATACAGCATTTGTCTTTCTTTGTCAGAGTTATTTCACTTAGCATAATACCCTCTAGGTCTATCCATGTTGTTGCAGATAGTGAGATTTCATTGTTTATTATGGCTGTGTAATATTCCATTGTGTATATATGTGTTCATCTATTGGTGGATACTTAGGTTGCTTTCATATCATGGCTATTATAAATAATGCTGCAGTGAACATAGGGGTTCATATATCTTTTCAAATTAGTGTTCTGGTTTTCTTCAGATAAATACCCAGAAGTGGAACTGCTGGATCATATGGTAGTTCTATTTTTATTTTTTTGAGGAACTTCCATACTATTTTCCATAGTGTCTGCACCAAATTACATTCCCACCAACAGTGCACATGAGTTCACTTTTCTCCACATCCTTGCCAGCACTTGTTATTTGTTGTCTTCTTGATAATAGCTATTCTGACAGGTATGAGGTGATATCTCATTGTGGTTTTGATTTGCATTTCCCTGATGGTTGGTGATGTTAATCATCTTTGCATATGCCTGTTGACCATCTGTATGTATTCTTTGAGAAAATGTCTATTCAGGTCCTCTGCCCATTTTTCAATCAGGTTATTTGGGTTTTCTTGATGTTGAATTGTATGAGTTCTTTGTTTATTTTGGATATTGACTCCTTGTCAGATATATTGTTTGCAAATATCCTCTCCCATTCAGTAGGTGGCCTTTTTGTTGATAGTTTCCTTTGCTGTACAAAAGCTTTTTAGTTAGATGTATTCCAATTTGTTTATTTTTGCTTTTGTTTTCCTTGCCTGAAGAGACATATCCAAAAAAAAATATTGCTAAGACCGCGTCAAAGAGTGTACTGCCTATGTTTTCTTCTGGAATTTTTATGGTTTTATTTCTTACATTTAAGTCTTTAATCCATTCTGAGTTTATTTTTGTATATGATGTGAGAAAGTAGTCCAGTTTGGTTCTTTTGCATGTAGCTGTCCAGTTTTACCAACACCGTTTATTGAAGAGGCTGTCTCTTCCTCATTGTATATTCTTGCCTCCCTTGTTGTAGATTAATTGCCCATATAAGTGCGGGTCCGTTTCTAGAGAAACAAAGTCTGATGATACATTTGAGCATTGACTCCAACAGTGCTGGTAGCCAGCCCTGCCTCTGGATCAGGCTGCCTCGGGATTTTGTTTATGTAAATCAATAAATTCCTTTAATTCTTTATTTGCCTAAACTAGTTTGGTTTGGGTATTCTGTTATTTGCAACCAAAATTGCCCTGATTTACACAGATGTGAATACTATTCAAGCCTCTCCACAGATGAAGATTGATCCATGATTCCACAGGGGCCCAACACCTTTGGAGATTTATTTATTTAGTAACCAATATCAAGAGTAAGAGGAGCTTCTCAGGAACATTTGTTTGATGGTCAGAATTTTAAATTATTCCACTGGCAAAGCTCCTAGAAATCCATCTGCTAATTGGTTTGTACATAATTAAAAGGTAATCCAAGGTCATCACCAAACCTTAAGATAATTCCTGATGTCTAGAAGATGCATCATTCATGTAATTTTATGACATAAATGCTCTCATACTAAGTGAAAAAGAAGCAGAATAATGACATTTATATAATATGGAATAAAATGGAAAATCAGAATGTGAAACCTCGTGATGCATTGCTGAAAAAAAAAGTCACTGAGAAACCCCAAGCATGAGGCTTTAGAACGTAACAATTTCATTGAGAGAAATGACTTGTAAAACAATTTCGAACTCCTCTAAAAGTTTTGGTCTTTATTAAAATTTTCTGGTGCTTAAGTTATTTCAACTTTAGTCAAATATTACCTTCATATAATAATTGATAAACATGATATATGGATATAAGATATAACCATTGTAGTCACAGTCTTTTAAAGAAATGAATATTTATTTGATAAACACTGCATTTCTGAAAATTCTGTACAGACTGGTGATTTTTAATATTTTTTACTTTCATTACTAAAGGAATAATTCTCAGTAGACACATATTTCAGAAAATAGTTGCTGTACCTAAAAATAAAGAAATGTTAATGTTGCCTGTCCAAAAGGGACAATAGACAACCATCCTAAGAAGATGGATTTCAAAGTGTAAATATCAAAAAAAAAAAAAAAAAAATCCAAGAATCCAAAAATTTTCAAGATGTCTTTTGAAGCAACTGAAATAAAAGGCCAGGCTTAAGTCTATATGGGCCTTCCTTTCAACCTGATGATTAAAACAGGGAATTTAACTTTTTTTTTCTTATTTTTTAAATACTACTTCAATGTTGATGAAGGAATGAGTGGATCTGGTAAATAAACCAGAATACCTCACTCATAATGGGTCGGTTATGTCCACAAGAAGTAAATGTATGATTTCTGTAATGCTATTAGCTTAGTTTAGGTCTGCAAAGACAGTGAAGGCAACAGTTGTTGCAGGCAGCCAGCAGTACACAGAAGTGCCCTGGAATCAAATGATCCAGTTGGGAATCTCAACTCTACTATTTCCTAGCTACATGGCACTGGGATGTTCTCCAAACCTTAGATTCCTGATATATAAAATGGGTCTAAAAAATGTTAGCTACTATTACCTAAGTTTTTCATATTGTAATAATATTGGTCATTTTTAAAGTATTTCTCTGTGCCATGTACTACACTACACATAACACACGTGTGTGCACACATACGCACACACCCCCATACCCTTAAAACACTATGAGATAAGTATTTTAATTCCCATTTTATACATATAGCGACTGAGCTCAGATAAGTTATATATCTCACTCAGGGTCACATGGCTTGTGTGTGGTCAGTCTTAGATCTGAACAAACGTCTGTCTGATTCCATAGACAATGATCTTAATCTACAAAACTAAACAGCCTCTACATGTTGCAATAAGAAAGACAGTAACTTTGAACCTGTACTTTGACCCACATCACAATTAATCCATAGTGTGAAGAGTGTTTGCTAATTTGGCCTGTTCCTTAGGTACTTCAAGAATGTATGAAAAAGGACTTTGTATGAAAACCATAAACCACATACTGGCTTTGGGATGTAACTGAGATAGACAGATCCTGTAGCTGTGAAACTAGAGGAGGAACAGATTAGCTTGTAAGGTCTAAAGGCAGATCTATGAGCCAACAGGTACTGTAAGATGTGGTCATGCTCAATCAACAGAAGACAGAACAAATCTCTATTCACTGTGGAAAAATCAAAGTCAGAAAACACACCAAACCCCATGTGACATCAGAATCTTCTTCAACCTGAAACATTGATATTGAGTTTGGCAGATAATGTCAAACTGGAGCTTAAGGACCCACATAGGCCATAAGACTCTGCTCACATAGCAGATCTTAATGCTGGTGCAAGGCTCTGCTGGCTTTATTGGTTCTAGAATTTTAGAAGTGCAGATATCTGGATGGATCCTAAGCTGGTGTCAAATACTGGGAGTAAGACTAGAATTTAGGGCAGGAAAGAATTCTGTGATTTTTGGCCAATGGACCATACATTTTCAGCCAGATATTCTTTGTGTTTTTTGTCCTGTTTTATCCTTGAGCTTTAAGTGAAATATGATTTAAAGAGCTTGTTCAATTATTCTATGATTTTTTAAAAATCCATGTTTATCTAGGTGTTAAACTCAGAGCAACTTGTGTGATTGTCTCAGAGAAAGTTACCTAATGCTCTGAAGAAAAGTGGACCAAGGGTAATAATGGTCAAAACTTCAAGGGACAGTTTTTTCTTCCCATATGGAGATGTTTTATAAATCTAAACAGTGCTTTGTTTATACCAGTCACCTCCTAATTATTAAACTAATAACATTTTTCAAATCTAATTTGAACCCTGTTAAACATTTGATCCTAATGAATTCTTTTTATTTCTTAAAATGCTCTCCTTGCTTGAATTCCCTCTCAGTTTTCTACCAAGTCTTTTTCAGGTTCCTTCATGCACTCCTCTTCTTCTACCTAATGTTTAAATGCTGGTTTTCTCTCAGGGTTCTACATACCCTGATCACTTCCCTTTTGACTCTATACATACATATCATACATTATACATATATCTAAGTGATTCCATTGCTATCATCTTAATCACTTAAGTACTCAAAAGCTACATGTTATCATAAGACTCACAACAGTGGACTTTTTCATAATGACCCTGTTGTTGTCATACAAGAGAGGCAAAATGGACCCCCACTCCCAAAATTGGTTTGGATATTGAGACTGATGATACCACATATTCATCAAGAGGGTAGGGATGAGATTTATTATTCATATAATGAGACTTTCTGAAGAGAAAAGGGTGAGTTCCCAAGCAGGTCCAAAAATGGATGGAGAGATCAAGGAGGGGCAGCTGGCTTTGGATTTTATTGTGGCTAGGTTGTGGGGCTGGGGTCAGGGTTCCCTTGTGTGGGTTGGGGTTTCCATAGTTTGAACTTCCCCCTGGCACCAAAGTAGGGAACATCTAGGCCTTATTAGCTTGCCCAGATACAGGGGAAGACAGAGTGGCAGAGCTTGAAAGCTATCAGCAGTCAAAAATCGAAAATGGAGTTAGACTCTTTATTACAAATCTCCATTATAATTAAGTCATAGTTAATTTAGATTTGACCACTACAAAATCCACAACTTCAATCTATTTGTCTGTTCTGAATTATACAATTGCCAAATTGATCTTTCTACTTGGATATCTGACAGAGCCCTCAAGCTCAGCATGTTCAAAACTGAGCTCTTTTTACAATGTAAGTTAATGACTTCTCAATCCACCTAGTTTTCCAAATTAGAAAGATGACAGATATCCTAGACGTTTCTCTCTTCTTGTCAACCCCCTGGTCTTTTCTACTGGTCATAAGCTCCTACTGATGCTACCTTTGATCACCTTGCTGATACCTTCCCAACTTTTATAGATCCCCATTGACTACTTCAGTTTAGTCCCTTGTAGTTTCTTGACTGGATTATTGCAATAGCCAGATTTTAATGGCTGCTCTGTTTCTAGTGTCATCCTCCCTAGTAATTACCTCCACACACACATTTACCAACTTGACCCCAAATGAAAATATGACCATGTCACTCTCCTACTTGAAACTCTTCTATTAGTCTTGATCAGCCACAAGTTCAAGTACGAATGCCATAATGGCATACAAAAGCTTTTGTGTTTTGGCCTCAACCTATTTCTTTGGCCTCATCTACCTACTCTCCTGTCCTGACTCCTGTTCTTTCACATTCACCCTGGGTTTCAGTTATACCAAAATACTTTCAGTTCCTCAGATGACTTGAAGTTATTTTTTTTTTTGTCCCCATACCTTTTCACATGCTGCTCCTTTTGCCCAGAAGACCCTTTATGCCTCTGTTCTCTAGGCAGCCCTATTTATTCTTCTAGTCTCAATGCAGATGAGGCTTTTCTTGACTTTCCCAGGCCATGTTCTGAGCATAGTACCCTGTGTATAATGAGTATAGAAATCATTTATTTTGTGCCTCACACTGTGCTAAGTGCTTTACATATATTATTTTAGGAAATCTGTATAGTAATTTTAGGAACTAAGTATGGATATCCATGTTTTAAACATAATATTAAGGTATAGAGAGTTGCAATGACTAACCCAAGACCACACTGCTATCAAGTAGTGGATCCTAAATTTGAACCCAGACTTATGTCTTATCTAGACCAATGCTCACCATCACAATGTTGCTCAGGTGTATTTGTTTAATGACCTATCTCTCCATATAGTCATTTTCATATTTCCTAGGCCAAAAAAATGTAGTGCCTAATGTGTATATTATATGTTGAAGAGATTAGCATATGTAGGGGGTGGGACTGAGCAAATGCCGAAGAACAATATAGTACAGCCATTAAGTCCATAGTAAAAAAAATCATACCATCGTATTTAAAAATCTGTAAAAGCTCATTAGGAAAAGACAGAGTAGATGGTCATTTCTATTTCCTTGTTTAAATCTAAATGAGGAAAATGTCTAAGTACTTCCTAAAAACCATCAAATTATTGAAGTAAAAACAGTGTAAAAAGTCTGTAACAGTCATATGTCACAGCATCTACGTCCCTCACTTACATCTTGAATGGTCCATGAAGAGAAATGACTTTGGCTCCTGCCATCTGTTTCCTGCATCAAGAATAAGTACCATGGAAGGGACTGAGAATGCATTCTATGCAAGAACTATCACACAAAGAGCAGACATTAAGACTGAAATTGCAGCTCTCAGACTGAGGAGCTGAACAATAGTCAAAGATGGGAGAAATCCTAGCAGCTGGCAAGTCAGGGAAAGGAAGATGGGGAAATGAGTCTCATTGTTTATATAACTTCCAAAGATAAATCATAAGAACCATACAACCTAATTGCAGCTCTATTGTCATTCCAGGGATGTCTTTTTGCACTGCTCACATCAAACCATCTGGGTTCCATTCTTCCCTATTGATCTTACTCATCCTTTATGATATAGTTCAAATGTTATCTCCTTTGTGACATATCCCCTGGTCCCCCAGTCAGCATTGATAACCCCACCCTTTTTTCTCACAAAGAACCCTATTCGTACCTCAATTTAGTAGTTCTTAGCTAGGTTCAAGACCAAGTTTGAGTTTCTTAAAAGCAGAGAACAATTCTTTCTTGTATGCTCTTGCCAACTGGCTCACGCAGGGCTGAGCTCAAACTAGGCTTTCAGTGAAGGCTTGTTGAATTGAAATAAATCTGTTAAGGTTAAGGAATTACTAAATTATAAATCTTTCTTGACCAAATGACTTGTTCCTCTAAGGACAAATTTTAAAGAATCAGGAAGCCTCAAATAGTCTCTTTTGTGTTCTGTTTGCACTTGATAATTTTTTACTGAAATTTTAGCCTCTGAAATGCGCACTTTATTAGCACAAAAGATTTCCTCAGAGAGAAAACTCAGATGTTACATGTAACCTTGGCTGAGTCATGCTTTAACGTCCCTTCAACTTTCCTAATAGTCGACCTCAACTCTGTCAGATTTCCTGGAAAGCACCTGTAGCAGCTGCTCCTGCCACTACCACTACTCACATTGGCCAGCCTATGTTTGCTGCAACTATCAAGGGTCTAGGCAAGTAGGTCTCTGACTGAAGAGAGAGCTCTGATTGATAAAGCAGCCAGGAGAGTAGACCTAAAATCCTGTAGCATGTGGGAAGTGGAAAAGGAGATGTTTGGGTAGAGAAAATGAATAATAAAACTTATGATGAGAGAGACAGAGCTCTCTACCTTAAAAGCCTTTAAAATTTTTTTTATTCATTGGGTTATCCATTTTAAGCCCAAACTTAGAGACTTTCCTAAGGCTATTTTATAAAATGGAAGAAAACTGGGGCTATTAATATTAATTTTCTGTATGATAGCTTCCCTCATGGTTGTAAAATGGCTGTAGTATCTCTGCCATCACCTTTTTGTACACCTAAGTTCAGAGGCAGAAAAAAAAGTACTTATATGTTTCCTGTTAAGAAGTATTTCCCAGATATATCCCCCTACATCTGACTGCAAGACAAGATTTCCTTTCACATGTCACTCGCCAGTCACTGGCCAGGATGAGTTGGTGATGGAATCGCTATGATTGGTTTGATCAAATCATGAGTCACCCATTGAGGCTAGGGATGGAGCCAGACTTCCCTGAAGCACCACATAGAAGAGCCATGTAATCCTGTACTGTTTGAAAGGAAGAAGTAGGCAAGTCTCCTGGGGAGACAACCCAAGCTGGATGCTACAATCACTTTCTTGTAAAAATATCAGTGGTATTCAGAGAGTTCACACACGTGTCATTGCCATTTGGTGTTACTCATTGCCAGAGAAGAGGAGAATATTCCAAGATTACTAGGGGGCATGAGAGGATATTTGGTCCTGGGAAGTGTAGGAGAGAGAAATTGATGTAAAAGATTACCAGAGGAAATGCAACAAGAAGCAAGGACAGCGAAATACATGATTTAGGTAGGACCTTTGTCATAATCCCATAGTAGAACAAGGGCGACGTATTCTGAACTTTAATTGAAGTGTTGAGCACTTTTCAGTACTAACCAGATAACTTATTTTTTAAAGACACAGTTTTTAAATTTTATTTTTTATTGAAGTATAGTTGATTTACAATGTTGTGCCAATCTCTGCTGTGCAGCAAAGTGACTCAGTTATACACATATAGACATTCTTTTTTTAAAAATATTCTTTTCCATCATGGTTTATCACAGGATGTTGAATATAGTTCCCTGTGCTCTACAGTAGGACCTTGTTGTTTATTCATCCTGTATATAAAATAGTTTACATCTGCTAATTCCACACTCCCAGGCCTTCTCTTCCCCACCATCCTCCCCCTTGGAAACCACAAGTTTGTTCTCTATGTCTATGAGTCTGTTTCTGTTTTGTAAATAGGTTCATTTGTGCCATATTTTAGATTCCACTTATAAGTGATATCATATGGTACTTGTCTTTGTCTGACTTACTTCACTTAATATGATAATCTCTAAGTCCATCCATGCTGCTGCAAATGGCATTATTTCATTCCTTTTCATGGCTGAGTAGTATTCCATTGTATATATATACCACATCTTTAGCCATTCATCTGTCGATGGACATTTAGGTTTTTTCCATGTTTTGGCTATTGTGAATAGTGCTGCTATGAACATAGGGGTGCATGTATCTTTTTGAATAATTGTTTTGTCTGGATATATGCCCAGGAATGGGATTGCTGGATCATATGGTAATTCTATTTTTAGTTTTCTGAGGAACCTCCACTCTGTTTTCCATAGTGGATGCACCAACAGTGTAAGAGGGTTTCCTTTTCTCCACACCTTCTCCAGCATTTGTTATTTATAGACTTTTTAATGATGGCCATTCTGACTGGTGTGAGATGATACCTCATTGTAGTTTTGATTTGCATTTCTCTAATAATTAGTGATGTTGAGCATCTTTTCATGTGCCTACTAGCCGTCTGTATGTTAAAGACACATTTTTTATTCTAACATTTCAAAGAAAATGAACTACACCATTCCTCATAGTACCCCCTTGTAATGTTAGATATAAAAAAGAATGTCCAAGTAGTGGTTGGTTATCTTAGAATTTCCATTGGATGTTTTTCTAAGTAGCAAATTATTGTCCAGCTTCAATGGGGTTCTATCCAAAGTATAGAAGGTGGGCCAAATGAATCTGAAGGCATAGGTTTCCACATAGATTGATTGCAAAGGACTAGTCTTTTGCACCATACTTAAAATTCCACTATTCCACCCTCTTTCCTTTTAACTTTTCTGAGAGGAGTTACATTATAAGTGATTTCCAATGTTAGCCTCATATCCCCTTTCCTCATCTCTACATACAAAAACCCGCTGCTATTTTAGGGGAAGGATACATTGGAACATTATTTCACAGCCTCTGTCTCAGAATTTTCCCTAGTGGAATGGCATTTTTTTAAAAAATATTTATTTATTTATTGGCTGTCTTGGGTCTTCATTGCTGGGCATGGGCTTTCTCTAGTTGCCTTGAGCACTACTCTTCATTGTGGTGTGCGGGCTTCTCCTTGCAGTGGCTTCTCTTCTTGCAGAGCACAGGCTCTAGGCACGTGGGCTTCAGTAGTTGTGGCATGCGGGCTCAATGGTTGTGGCTCGCAGGCCCTAGAGTGCAAGCTCAGTAGTTGTGGTGCACAGGCTTAGTTGCTTCACGGCATGTGGGAATCTTCCCGGACCAGGGATCAAACCCGTGTCCCCTGCATTGGCAGGCGGGTTCTTAACCACTGCACCACCAGGGAAGCCCAGTGGGATTGTTTTTTACAGGCATTATATCCAGGTGAAAGGAAGAAGAGGCACAAGCTGCAGTCACAAAATTTATTCATTTCTACAGAACTAAGGGCTAACTCTACTATTCTGTTTCTTCTAGTACCCCCTACTTCAGGCAGGGAGGGGAAAAGGCAGGAATAATTCTACCTACTGAACTATTTCATTGACTGCCTCTTGTCATTTCTCTCCTACCAGAGATATTATGTTGTGGATAACTGTGAGGGGATAATTTCGCTATTTATATGACAGTTAAGAGAGAGCTGGAAACATCTTTATACTTATAACACAGTGCAGAGTTTCTTGTGAACAACATGATACTATTTTGTTTTATGAAAATATATGGGTTTTTTTTTAAATGAAATTATTTGCAACCCTCATTAGTAAATTTTAAAGGGTATCATTTATTAAAATACAAATAAATCATTGGATTAAAGTTTTGATTCATGTAGTTCCTATAACTGTGTATTCCCAAATTCCTCAGCCCTGGGAGAGTACTCTCAATTTAATACTTAAAGTGGCTTGAGTCCACATCTCACATTGTGGGAGACTTAGCATTTCACAATATCTCTAAGAATTCTTAGGGAAGCATACATTTCTCCTAGTCATCTTTTTTTCCAGTACCTATGTTCCTCTGCATTCTTTATTCAACACTGTTCATTATGGGAATTCCCTGGTAGTCCAGTGGTTAAGACTTGGCGTTTTCATTGCTGTGGGCCCAGGTTGGATCCCTGGTTGGGGAACTAAGATCCTACAAGCTGCATGGCACAGCCCCCCCAACCTTCTCCCCCCCAAAAAAAAATTTAATAAAAGCCATATATGGAATTTAAATTTTTCTTGTAGCCACATTAGGAAAAGCAAAATGAAACAAATGAAATTAATTTTAGCATTATGTCTTTTAAAACCCAATATGTACAAATGTTACCATTTCAACATGTGGCATCAGCAGTGATTCAAGTGTTCAATATCCAGATGTGGCCAGCTATTGTATTGGTCAGCATGGTTCTATATCCTCATGTCTCATTTCCAATGATGGGTCTCTTCCCTCTTTGCCAATCCTAACATGGAACACTGACCTTTTACCTGGTTCCACAAAGCAAGCATGAACAAAGGCTTTTGCTTATACCACACATTAGGGCTTGGAGATAATGGATGGTTACGCTATATTACACAGCCTCCCCAACCACTGGACTACTGAAAATCCCAGGTCTTAATGTCCTGCTGCCATTTTTGTCATAAAGAATTTCTCTCTGAACATTTCTTTCCAAACTTCAGCCTCCCACCAGGCTTCTAAGTACAATATTAATGATAAAGAATCATGGGCATAAAAGAAATGTATTTCAGAACTTTTCTTAAACAAAAAGAGAAATATCAAGATCCTATCATCCTGCCCATCTCAAGGTCACATCTTGGCGAAAGCTTTTCCTGACTTTACTAAATAAATATAAATCCTTATGGAAACTTGGCTGAATTTTTCTTAGGACAGTCAACATATTTTGCCTTATAATAGCAACATATTCATTAACTTAGACTCCTCCTTGTCCCCACAGAATTTGAGGCCTGCTTTGTTTTTAAGGAATGAATCTCCTCTTACTTAATCATGTTTCCTTGCCTATTTATGATAGCTCCTGACCGTCTCTGACTTGTGCCAGCACAGGAGCTCTGATCATTCACTTCCAAATTCTATCTCTTGATTTGGAAGCTCATGCCACTCTCCACTTTGGCTTATCTAACCAAATTGCAGCCACCACCTGGTCCAGATTAGACTGTCTTGGAGTGTGTGTGTGTGTGTGTGTGTGTGTGTGTGTGTGTACCAATCTGCCTGCCTTATGTCTGCATCTTTCTTTGAAACCTCTGTCATTTCATTCATCTTCCAGGGCACTTCGTGGGACCCAGGTTAACTTAGCTTGAACCAAAATATGATATGACTTGGTGTATTTTTTTAATCAAAATTATAGCTGAAATAGGCTTGAGAATAAACTCTCACTTATATGACAAAAATCTCAAATAAACTGGAGATGAGACACTGGCTAGTGAAAATTAAATTACAAACAAAAGGAAATACTTCTAATGGCTACAAAGCTTGGCTGTTAATAGCTCTAGATACCTAACTCTTCCCAGTGCCATGTGCTACCCCATATACTTGTGCCACAGAGCATGATGAGCCTTTATAACTGTTGCTTTGTTGATAATTTTAATTGTGACACATTGAAATATTTTAATAATAATTTACATTCTTGTTATTAAAAATTTTAAAGAACAGATACAAATGAAGTCATGGTAGGAAGCTTAGTAGTGTGTTTCTGGCAAGGGTGGGAGAGATATTTATTATTCTTATATATATATATATTCCTGTTCAGATTCTTTTCCATTATAGGTTATTACAAGATATTGAGTATAGTTCCTTGTGCTATACAGTAGATCCCTTTTGTTTACCTATCTTGTATATAGTAATGTGTATATGTTAATCCCAAACTCCTAATTTATTCCCCCTCCACCCTGCTATCCCCTCTGGTAACCATAAGTTTGTTTTCTATGTCCATGAATTTATTTCTATTTTGTAAATAAATTTACTTGTATCATTTTTTTAGATTCCGCATATGTGATATCATATATTTTCTTGTATTTTTTATTTAGTTTTATATGTGTAGTGGGGAATTATTTAATTTTCCCCCAAATATTTAATTTTATTTTCCTAATTAGATTATAAACTATTTGAACATCAAGGCTCGATATTATTTATTGTCTCACCCATCACAATACCATTCACAAAGCTGAAGTGTGTTCGATTACTGGTACCTGTTGACTCTGGTCTTAGCTTTGTTAAGCAAGTTCTTCCCTCCCTTCCACCCTCCACTCCTTCAAAACACACTCCTGTAAGGATTGCTTATCCCTTAAAGTGGTCTCTACAAAAGAAATGGTTCACGTCTCTGTGGTTGTAGTTGTCTGGCTCTTCATTTAGATCCTAGTTAATCCCAGATGTGGCAGTCAGAGGGAAACTCAGGAATCCTGAGGGGAGTATGGCAATAATTTGGGGGTATTTGAACTGTTTATCGTGACTTATAGGTGGTCCACTACTATATTTTGAGGGTAATTTATTAAACATGTACAAATTTTAAATTGTATATTCTTAAAGGATCGAAACTTTTATCCATACGTGGCAATATAGTGGCCATAATAACCTTCACTTTTTAGCTTATAAACCATCAAAATGAAAAGCTCTGCTCTGTAAAAACTATGTTAAGATGATGAAAAGATGAGCTACAGGCCGGGAGTAAATATTTGCGAACCACATATCCAGTGAAGCACTCATATGTAGAACACATAAGGAACTCTCAAAACTCAACAGTAAAAAACCAAATGATTCAATTAGAATGAGAAAAGACATAAAAAGACATTTCTCTGAAAAGGTTATACAGATGGCAAATAAGCATACGAAATATGTTCAACATCACTAGCCATTAGAAAATAACACCACAATGAGATATTACTACATATTTATTAGAATAGCTAAGATAAAAAATAGTGAAAATACCAAATGCTGGTGAGAATGTGGAGAAAATATGGGTATGGAAAATGGTATAGACATTCTGGAAAACAATTTGGCAGTTTCTTAAAAAATCAAACATACATTTACCATATGACCTAGCAATCATACTCCTGGGCATTTATCCTAGAAAAATGAAAACTTGTATACACACACACACACACACACACACACACACACAACATTTACATGATTGTTCATGGCAGCTTATTTGCAATTGTGAATAACAAGCAACTGCCAAATTGTCCTACAGTCATTTAATGGTTAAACAAACTATGGTACATTCACGCTATTGAATACTACACAGCAATGAAAAGGAACATATGATTGATGTATACAACAACTTGGATGGATCTCAGGGGCATTATGTTGAGTGAAAAAAGCCGAACTCAAAAGGTCACATACTGTTTGATTCCACTTTTATGACTCTCTCAAAATGACAGTACTGTATTCTAGAGAAGGAGAACAGATTTGTGGTTTCCAGGGCTTAGGGATGGTGGCGGGTGAGGAGATGGATATGACTATAAAGGCAGATCTTTCTGATGATGGAATAATTCTATATCATGGTTGCCATGGTGGTTACAGAATCTGTTTGATAGAATGACATAGAACTATATATACACTTTATACCAATGTCAATTTCCTGATTTTGACATCGTGTTATAGTTATGCAAAATGGAACCAACAGGTGAATTTGGATGAAGATTACATGGGAACTCTCAGTACTACCTTTACAACTTCCCATAATTCTATAGTTGTTTAAAATTAAAAGTTACCAAAAATCCATATTATATTTTTCCTTTCTGGAAATTCTAGTTGGCTGTTTCCATATCTGTTTTCACCTTGTTCTTTTATTTTTATAAGCATAATTATTTTCTATTCTGTACCTGACAATTCTATCTCAAGTTTTATGTGTCTGTTTCTATTGCCTATTTGTTTTTCTGGTTCTTATTCATGATGCTTTGTTTCTGATGTATTTTGTGATTTTTAACTCTGAGATGTTCATTTTCCTTAGGTTTAATTTTAGCAAATTCTTCAAAGTCTGGATTAAAATTGAGTTCTTCTGGATCAAATTTCTATTTGTTTCTGGGAAACAGAGTGTTAGCAAACCTGAACTATGATTAAATTTAAGTTTCCACTTGAAATTTTTGGACCATATAAATAGTGTGAGTTGAACTGTAAACTCTAGAGAGGGCTTTCTTATGATTTTGAATTATCAGGGGATATTTCATGTTATTTTCATCTAGTAGCAGGTCAAGATAGGCAAGTTTTCTTTCTGTCTCTTGTGGTGGAATTTGATTTTCCATTCACCCTTATTCCATGGGTATAGTAGGTGTGGTCCTTTGCAGCCCCATGTAGATGCTGAGAATGATTTACTGCAAAATCCACTTGGAATGGTCCTGGTCCTATCCTCTGCACCTTGCACAGTTGTGAAAAGAAGCTCAAAATCTCCAAGGTTTGTCAAAACCCAAAGATTAAAAGCTGCCTTTCCTCTCCCCTTCCCACCTGTACCCAACCCCCAGCCCCAGATTCTTGGTTTAACTTTTTAAAAACTTTTGGCTCCATTGATTCTCTAGTTTTATTTGAGCTTGACAGTGATGATGCCCTTTCTATTTTGTCTAACATTTTAGTGTTTCAGTGGAGAGAGTAATAATTCATGCTATATAATCTGACATACATCCTGAAATCGAAGTCTGCCAAATTTTCTTATGTATGTTTTTAAACTCCCTGTTTTATAATCTGTAGCCTTCCAGAAAATACCACATCTATAAACACCCCCCCAATAAAACCCTGTGAGTCACAAAGTAGTTCTTTTGTTCTATTCAGTTTTGTTTTAAATACTAACTACTCCTTGTTCAAATTTTGTGCCCCTAAAAACTTAAACTAGATGATTTCATTTGAAGATGAAATGGATATCCATGAGTAGCATGTAAAATATGACAGTGACAATTCTAAAAAAAATTTTAAAGAGGTTGATATGAGCATAAACAGAGATTTCATGACAGGCAAACCTGAATAGAAAAATCTGCTAGCTTTCAAACAGTCTCAGAGCCTGTTTGCACAACCAACAGAATGAGGCAACAAGGAATCTCTGGCTTCACCATACCTGGGAAGGTAAATGAGGACCAAAGTGCCATCATTTATCTCTCTTTGGGAGAACTCCACCTCCAGTTTCTCCAGGAGACTAATATGGAATAAAATTTCTTGCCGGGAGAACCCAGCAAATTTGTTTGCTTCCTTGAATTACTATCTAGGATAAGCCTCTGGCCTGCAATGAGCTCTGAGGTTGGATTTAATTGAAGGTAAAATGAATTCCCATTAAGCTCTTCAAGAGGGGAGAAAACAGCTTCTTAAGAAGCTCAAGTTCTTGGATTCTGTAGTTCTTTCTTAAAAGAGTTAGTGGCAAGAGGGAGGTGATATGGGGATATACGTATAAATACAGCTGATTCACTTTGTTGTACAGTGGAAACTAGCACAACAGTGTAAAGCAATTATACTCCAATAATCTGGAGGAAAAAAAGTGGGAGTTTGATTAATGTGATGAAAATGGTCTCCCCTTCTTATAAGAAAAAAACCAGGAGTCTATTCATGTTTAAAAAACAAAATGAAAATTGGACTATCCCTCCTTTTGCTTTCTTCCTTTTGCCTCAGGTACATGGCTACCTTTTGCTACCTGCTAGAAATTTGCTTGATTAATGCTAAATATCCTCTCTTCTCTGAGTTTTGGAAGGTTCTGGAAGGCTTAATAAGGTTTACCTGATTGGAAAATACATATTGACATTACATAGGCCTTTCAATTACATCACTTCTAATCGCAAATCTGCTCTTGCCCTGAATTTTCTCTTTCTCCTGGCACAGGTCTCTGATAGTACATATCAGAGGGCACTTTCTGGTAATGAGTGCATTTCCTCTACCTCTGACAAAATAAGTATTTGTTCAATAACAGACAATGATGAAAAATAACAAGGTTTTGTAGATAATAGTACATAAAGCAGAAAGGGAAAGCATGCATAGACTTTGGAAGAATAAATAAATAGTGGTGGAAATGTTATTTAAAACTGGAATGGAAGACTAAACTGAGAGATACTAAAAAAGAATACATTACATAATTGGCAGCCTGGAAATAAACCAGAAAACAATTATTCAAATACAAAAGCTATGAATTAAGGCTGGCTGATATAATAATAATGATAATAGTAGTGATGAGGATGAGGATGATAATCCCACATGTATGTAGTTATTTACAGTTCCAAAGGATCTACTACACCTATTAATTTACTCAGGTGCCCAACAAGTTAATGTACCTAAGATAATTACTTAGAAAAAACCAAAAATACAAGAAGGACGGAAAGAGTAGTAAATGAAATGATGTTAGAATATCATTATGAAGAGAAATTGTATCCTCTATCTAAATTACAACTCTGATCAAGTCATTTCAGGGCAAAATTTCCTCTAGGTCCTCTATTGCCAACAGGATTAAGTTCAAAGTCCTTGGTGAGGCCCATGAAGGTATTCAATCTGTTTTCAGTTTAACATTTTAATCTCACCTCTAAACATTCATCCCATCTTGAGAACTTAACATCCAGCTATACAGCTGCTCTACCAGTAGGTCCCATAACAGGTCATGCTTTTTCCATTTTCTTTGTTGCTATTTTTTTAATTATTAAAATGAATATAGTCTTGTGAAAAATTCACATTGTATGGAAGAAATACATAATATGAAAGTATAAATTTTCATCCCTCTCCATCATCCTCACCCAACCTAATTATCCAGAAATAATCATTTCTGGCTGTCAACAGTTTATTGGATGTTTTTTAAAGTTATTTTCTATGCATATAAAATAAATGTGATAAAAAATACTATAGTAACCCTAATTCTATATAATACATAGTGTAATATAGAATATAATATATATTTCACATGTAATATACATTTCATATATATGTGAAATATGTATTATATGAAATATATACATAATGTATAAGACATATATGTATCCTACAAATAAAACAAGGCTTTTTTTTGCTACTACCTTGAACTGATCTCATCAAAATGTCACATTCAAAAGAATCCAAATTTAACTTCCTAAAACTTTGAACTCTAATGTATGCTTTTATCAAAACCTTATGAACAGAGAATGAGGACCAGGAAATAACACCCCAGTAAACACATACACAAACAGCAAAATTTCCAAAAGTTCCTCTTCAAACAATTCTCTCTCTCAAGGTCACCATGATGTCTGTCTGTCTCTCTGTCTCTCTCTTTTTTTTACTCTCTCCAACAAACTAACAGCCCACCTATTTCTTTTTCTCTCCTGGTAGATCTATACTCTGCCTAATGTGAATCAAATTAGAGTCTCTAATCTTCTCTAAGTTAGTATTTCTACCTATTATTTCTAAACAGCACTACAAAGACTCAGAATCTGAGATACACAAACAAATAAAAATATACTTTAGAATAGGGGAAAGGATTGCTGTAGGGGTGCAGGGATGGATTGTATATTTACACATATATACATGTATATGTGTTCATGTGTATATGTATATATACATATATATAATAATTAAGATTATCCTATATTCTGTAACTTAATGTTTGAGGTTTCACCTAGCAGCCTTTCCAAGTTAGTACAGATACATCAGCCTTATTTTCTGAAAGTATTTCATACTTGATATATTACTATATGTAGAGGCACCATAATTATTTAACTTTTTCCTTATTGGTGAGCATTTAGGTT
Organism: Hippopotamus amphibius kiboko; assembly: GCF_030028045.1. NCBI lineage: Eukaryota > Metazoa > Chordata > Mammalia > Artiodactyla > Hippopotamidae > Hippopotamus > Hippopotamus amphibius. The sequence continues at coordinate 118,789,965 of NC_080203.1, forward strand.
GTTTTCATTTTTTTTCAGAATTATGAACAGTGCTACTTCATTGCACATGTATTTTAGCTCTTTCTTCTTTCGGAACGCTGTCCAGTTTGTACTCCTACTACTTCTGTATGACAAAATCTCTGTAATAGGAGATTGAAAAATATTTCTGTTGTTTAAATTTCCATTAAAGTTCCCAAACTGAGGACAGCAGGTGTTAAATATCCCCCATTCTAACATTAGGGCCAAGATATTGCCAGAATCCTCTTAGGGTTTAAAAGTTGACATATAATTTTTAAAAAATGTTTATTTATTTATTTGGCTGCACAGGATCTTTAGTTGCCGTATGCAGGACCTAGTTCCCTGACCAGGGATTGAACCCAGGCCCCCTGCATTGGGAGCCCAGAGTCTTAAGCACTGAACTGCCAAGAAGTTCCCTTCTTATGGTTTAATAAGAGGTAGACCGTCATCCGCGTGACCTCAACCTATAAGGAAACTAAGCCATTTGAGGAGAGCTAACTAAAGAAAGATGTTCTATGAAGGAGGGAATTTGTAAGGTTTTAGTGAATTGTTGACCTAGTTGGGTTTTTTCGGGAATTTTCTTTCTCTTGTGCTCTGGCCTGTTTTCAGCTACCAACATCTGGTACTCTTCACCTGGATGTTTTTTGTGAAGTTTGCAGATGCCTTTTCTGCCTCAGAACAGGACAAGCTGAAAAATGTTGGGAAACTAACACCCCAGTTACAGCCCTCAACCAATGACTCTGGCATCTGTGTATAAATACCTTAGTTCCCTTGCATCTCATGTAGAACTTTGAGGCAGATGTTTTACATCAGTTCTGAGTTTCCCCAGCCCCTGTTGCCTACTGATGTAGCCTTCTTAATAACACAGCATACATTGAGTTCCTTTGTTTCCCAGTCTTACTTCCCTTCTCCTCTATCAGTATTTCTTAGGATCACCTTTCAAATTGACTACTTGCACTTGAATCCTTCTCTCGGGGTTTTCTTCAAGAGAACTCTACCTAAGACGTTGGAGTTGTCAGGAAAAAAATGGAGGTTGGCATGTCATTCCCAACTGGATGCTTGCTTAGCTGCAAAATTCATAGGTCTATAATAGCACAGAATGTGGATATTTCTTAGGAGAGTGGTAATATTGGTCTCCTGAGTTTTGAGGCATATATTACCACAAAGATTATAATCTGCTTTTTACTTGGTGACTTTCAAAAGCAAGGCACTGGCTGGAGTAATCTATGATACCTGGGAGAAAGTTAGCAGATAAGTTAAGAATGAAATGGACAAAGTGCTCCCCGATCCCCACTATAGGGCCATGAGTCAGGCCTGAGCTAAAGGAAGAGAGACTTGATTTGGACATGATAATTACAGTTTTGATTTATACTGACTTTGACTTGATTTAGATCTTTTAATATTCTAAAGCAATTTATGGTTACTGGAATTGTTCTTATAATTGAAAGGGACTGAATTAGAATTGGCCTGGCATGTCAAAAGGGGGTAAAGAAGGAGATCTTGGCGAAATGCTTTAAGTCAATGGATAGGAAAAATAAAGTCATTTTCTGTTTGTATTCTCTTGAGTTCAGACTATTTAATAAACTAGTTACATACATTCCTATACCATTCTCTCCCACTACTTGCTAGCTAGGTGATCTTGGGAAAAATTTTAACCTCTCTACATTTCAGTTTCTTTATCTGCACAATTTAATTCTCATATGATTGTTAGAGGATTAAATGAAAAAATGTAAGTAAAACACTTAGCCTGACACACAGTAGATGCTCAATAAATTCTGGCTAACATTATTATTCTTATGCTCTATAATGGTATATCATCCATTTGGTTTAAAACTACAAACTCATTTTTTGACCTCTCCCTCAGCCTTATCCTGTACATATCTAAGCAATTTCCTTGCTTTGTCAAATCTATCTTCATAATTACTCTCAAATTCATTACTCCTTTTTCATAATTACTGCCACTGAGCCAATTTTTGGCATTACTAGTCACCTAGGTTTTTGTAATAGCCTCTTCCTTGCTGTTCATCCCACTTCAAATTCTTTCTCCAAACAATTCTAGAGACCAATGTCCAAATTAGTTTCCCAAAGGAGTCCTTTGATCATGGCCTCCCTTGCTCAAAAAAAAAAAATCTCCCTTCTCTACTACAGAATGAAGTTCAGATTCCTAATTTTAGCATTAGAAGGCCTGCATAATTTGACCATATTTTATATTTCTGTTTTTTTTCTATTACTATCCTATGTGTATTCTTTTCTTCTGTCTATCTAGTTGAAATACACTACTCACTGCTTCTGGAAAACAGCCCATAATTTATTTTTTTGCTCTTTTGATTATGCTGTTCCTGCATTCTGGAATACCCTTCCTTCTATCTCTGCTTACCAAGAACTAGCTATCCTTTTAACTACGTTACAAGTCACCTGTTTTATGGAGGTTTCTCTCATCCTTGCAAGTGTATGTGATATCTTTATCCTTTGAATTGCCTCCATGAGTACCTCTTCCATGGCTATATGTTGTATTCACTATTACATTATGGTTATTAAGCACTTTTCTTCTCCTTCTACTAGACCTTGAGGTTCATGAGAACAAGAAGATCTAAATCATTTGTGTATTCCTTATTGTGTTTAATCAATGCTTTGAAACTTCAACTTTAGTACCTGCCATATATAGCCCAAATTGTGGTAGTAACTAAGCCAAGTAAGGTGAATTCACATTCAACTAAATTCCATCCTAAGGTTTGTGAAGCACTTCAAACTCCTTAAGGAAAAAATCAGACCATATGTAAACGTATAGTTGGATTGGATTCTGATGAGGCTTCATCCCCAGTTTGATTCACTTGGTCTGCACTGGGGCCTAGGCATCATATTTTAAAAGGTCACCCACCCAGAATTCTACTATGCAGGTAGGGTTGAAATCTAGGATCACTGATCTAGGATATATACGTATGACAGATAAAGATATCTCACCTTTGAATTAAAGAAAAGAACAAACAGCAAATATATAAACTTTGTGTACTTTTACATTCTATTTCCTAGAGTTAATTATTTACCTACTTTATTTTTAAATTAATTTTTATTGGAGTATAGTTGCTTTACAATGTTGTCTTAGTTTCTACCTACTTTAAATAACATTTCTTACTGATAAAAAAAAACCTTAATGTTTGTATTTAGGAAGGATTATTCTCTTGCATGAGTCTTTACTTCTCACTAGGGAGCTTGGTTTTTTCATGAATTGCTTTTAGGTAATTCATGGGGAAGTATAAACAAACATGTTCAAGAGAGACTGGTCATTGTTCTTCCCTGCTATGAATATTTATCACCATCTTTGGCTGTGACATTTATTTCAACTTCATTGATATTTCTGCAGTGACTTGCTTTCTTTTGGCATTGCCATTTTAGTACTCTTTGCCGTTGTACAATATATTTTTGGAGGCATTATTGTTTGTGGAAATTCCCAGCCTTGCTTTCACTATTACAAATTTAACTGGATAGGGCCACTGATTTACTGAGTTTCAGCCTGGCCTGAGCTAAGGTGTTTTCCCCTAATAGCTGCTCTCCTGAAGTATGTCCTCACCTGATCTGCATGTCTTCCCAGTTTGTAGACCATGAATGTATCATATCCCTTTGCTCTGTAACCCTAAGTGTTTTCCTTTGTTCTATTCTTTATCTTCAGCCTTCCCAAGCATCTCAGAGTGAATTAACTGATGCCCCTCAACTCCATAATCATTGCATTCTATTTTTGAGCAAATTTTAGTTATACAAGTAGTGTCAATCATAGCATCAAGTGGAGAAGTAGTAGTCATAGTAAAGCCATCTAGTAAGCCAGACCTGAAAGAGAAAAGAGAACTGGGCTTCCACATTGTTTCTCAAGGATCCTGGTCCTCAGTTGAGCCTTGAATGTGGTTCTTTCAGGAAGAACTGATGTGTGACTCCCAATGACCTATGTGGGCTTAACTCCAAAGCAGGCTGGGACTTCAGTCACAGAAAGATGATGGGTGAGAGTAGGACCAAAGCTGAACCAAATGAATTATGTGTAAAGGTGATCTCCAGTAGGGACTGACAATCTAAATGACAGTAATCCTTACCACTGAGTTGGGAACAAGTTTTTATACCATGTCAGTTGCTCTGCCACCCACAGCCTTCACCTCCCTCTCTAGCATGAACCTCCTTCCAGGTCTTGACTTCTGTCCACCTCTTGTTATCTCCTAAGCTAGTATGCCATAGCCAAACAGCCTGTCCTGAAGAACCACAGGGGGAAAGCCAAAATCTTACAACTTAACTCAATTTGGGGTCTCCAGGTCTAACTCGGCAAGAGCAGGGAAGTTTGCTTTCCACCTAAATGGAACACCCTCTTCCTTGTGTCTTCTCTCTTACATTTCAGCAGTGGCTCTAGAGCATAGAGATTTGCCTTCTCTGACTGATAGATTACATAGAAAACTTCTGGTAGAATTTAGCTCTTGGGCTTATAAAACTGATTGTTATGCAATTATAGCCAGAATCAATAAATAAGCACAAATTTTTGAGAGATTCATTTCAAATCAGGCGTGTAATTTGAAGATGACGTTATATGGAATAACCAAACACGTTCACCAAACTTAGTAATCACACCAAAACTCAAAATCTTATTGCATCAAGAATTGCATTTTAATATGATTCTGTGTGTATATAATGTAAAAACTTTATTTATGAATGAACCATTAAACAGAGCACTACCATTAAGAAGTGTTACAGATCTTGCTCAAGTATTTTAATATGTAACTCCACAAAATCACTTCAGAAAACTCTATTGAAGCTAAACACACACCTACCTTATGACCTAGTAATTCCACTCTTCAGCATACCCAGGAAAAAATGAGTGCATATGTCCACAGACAGACATATGTAAGAATATTCATAAGAGCTTTGTTCATAATAGGCAAAGCTGGAAACAAGCCAAATGCTTATCAACAGGAAAATGAATAAATAAATGCTAGTATAGTCATACAATGGAAAACTGCACAGCAATAAAAAGAACAAGCTACTGGTGCACATAACAACATGGATGCATCCCACATGTATTATGTTGAGTGAAAGAAGCCAGACACAAAGGAGTACATATCATTCATAAATGTATGAAATTTAAATTTTATATCAAATTTAAAAAGAGGCAAACTAGCTGAGGGAGATAGGAGAGTGAATACTTGTTACATGACAGTGGATGTGGATGGGAGTGAAACGAGGAAAGGGAGTGAAACGAGGAAAGAGGGAGTGAAATGAGGAAAGAGGGAGCTTTGGAAGGTACTGGAAATAGTCTATGTCTATGTGAATGATGGTTACAGGAAGGTGAGAAGGAAGGTTGGGGGGAGGGTGTACTTATGTAGTAAAAATTACCAAGTTGCACTCTTAAGATTAGTACATTTACATAGTTTATGCTATATATATTATATCTCAAAGAAAATTAACTCCAACATAGGCTGTTACAAAAACATAGAAGCAATTTTCCTTACTATTTACATTCAAATGGCTAAGGCCAGATGTTTCAATGTTCAACACATGTGTGTGTCTAAAATAATCACCCTTTGGCATACCTGATTGGTTGGCATAAAAAAATGGCTGGTGATTATACAGTCATTCTTTTGTTCAAGTAGCTCAAAGGCTTTATAAATTGATCTCACAATGTGGGTGTTTTGAACTCGGTAAGTCTAATTCATAAGGACTCTTATCTTGCATCCCAGGGGGATTAGTTTTATTTTTAAAATTTAATTTTAATACTTAAAATCTGAATATAGACTCCTGTTTTTATTTATCTTATTATTCCACACAGCAGAAGTGCAGTGAAGATTATCAAAGGCCTTAATGAGATCCTGGGAGGCAGTACAGTCTGGTGATTCATAGACTCTTCCATTTCCTCGAAGTATGACCTTGGGCAATGGCCTTCCTTTGGGAATAATAGTTATGAGGATTAAATAAATTAATATGTTTGTTGGGCTTACCATAGTGCCTGGCACATGCTAATAAATGTTAGCTACTTTATCATTTAAAAGAAATCAGGTAGCTAGTATGGAAGAAATTCAATTAGCATGATGTCTCCTTTCCAATACAGAAAACTCCTAACTTTAGTGACTTTCCTTTGTAAATAAGGGTGTGTTTTTCCAAAACAGTAATATTCTCTCATGTCAAAATCCCTTTAAAAACAGAAAATATGGGTATAATAATATTAGGCACACATGTATTATGTCAAGCTGAGAAGTGAGCAGAGCTACTCTAGTTGATCTACAGACCTGTGAGAAGGAGAAGAAATGCTTCTTGTATACCACTGAATTTTGGGGTGGTTTGTTATGTGGAATTATGTGTCAATAACTGACTCATACACTAGGTAGCTGATAGTCTAGAGCAGAGGTTGGCAAACTATGGCCGGTGTTTGGCTCATGAGTTAAGAATGATTTTTATATTTTTAAAAGATGGTTAAAATAATAAGAAGAATACGCCACAAAGATCTTATAGGGCCTGCAAAGCCTAAAATACATACGATCCAGCCCTTTTCAGAAAAAAGTTTGCCTATTCCTTGTCTAGAGTAAAAGGTAAGGAAGGGAAAAGAGAAATTCTCACCATAGCCATGGCAAAGGAAAAGATATTTTAATGCCCACTACAACCCTGCCTGGATGGCTGTCCCCAGCTGGACTTTATATGTTGTTGAGTGAGTAGAAGACTGCAGCACTTTTTAGGGAGACTGTGTGTAGAGGGACAGGAGATTGTAGGGGTGAATACATCCAGGCCAGTGTTTTTATAGCCCATTGACTAAACAACTGTTGGCCATGAGGAGGTGGCACTGTTCACATGGATAACTCAGGAAAAAACACTGGCAAAACCTTAACTGGAAATAATTTCTTCAGGTCCAATAGCAATTCATAGCCTCTCTGTTTTATTACAGTTAGTTAAGAATGATTCCTAAGCCCCTTCCTAGTTCTTTTCTTCCTGCTGAACTATTTATACATTTGGTGTTCCTTAATTTACATTGGTAGTACTGACTCTCACTGGACAGTGGGTTCCTGGAAAAACATGATGAAAAAAAGTGCTCTATATTGGACTGGGTATGTGCCAATATGTGCAGTTCCTGCCATTTTATTTTATTTTATTTTTTTGGTCCGCTTTGATAGACACTGTTGAATAAGCAGGTAAAGGCAGTAAGAAGTAAAGCAGAGGCATTTAATAAGCAGCCCCGCATTAACAGAATCACACAACAGCTGGCAATGAAAAGTAGCTACTGCCTGTATATCCAGATGTCCATGTTAGGTGGTAAGATAGTTCTCTATTTACTATCACTCTGTTGGTGGAGAAAAATCCTGGAAGGACACACACCATTAATTCGCAGAACTTATACAATAAAGACCAGCGTTGTTTTGCAGACAAAAATTTGGATTCTAAGCTACCTTTGGTACTCCCTCTTACCAAAATATTATGTACAGGGTGCAAGTAAGTGTTGCAGCACTAAGTTGTTTCTTTATTAAAAATCTAACTTGATAACATTTTATAATATATTTTATTTACATGTAGTCTTTGAAGATCTTGAAAATTGAATTCCTAACTGGGAAACTGATTCAGCATTGGAGATATGTGTATGTGTGTGTGTGTGTGTGTGTGTGTGTGTGTGTGTGTGTGTGTGTGTGATGCTCAAGAAATCAATGTCTTTTACAGAAAAGCCAAAGAGCAAAGTTTGTCTGGGTCATAAATATAGTTGTTTGTCTCTCTCTCCCTAGGAGGTTTCCCATTACTGTTATTTTATACCTCATTCTAGCCTTTGCTGATACTTTGATGTTGCCAATATAGCACTTGAGCCTTAAATTTGTTCTGGACTTTCTTTTTTTAAATCTAGAGCTATACACTTGCTATTTGGAATTGCATTGTACTTATTTTGTAAGAACAGAAGGAAACTGCAAAATAGTTACTGACCTGAAAACAATATATATATTTAAAAACAGAGACTGTGTGGGTATGATAATCTTAGAGCAAAATTGTGTGTTTTGTCAGGTTGAGGCTGATGGCATTTACAAAAATGCTTTGAATCGTATTCTAGGCTTGTCTCTGTAACTCTTGTTACCTCAGTTAAGTCAGCTCACTTGTATTTTCTAACTCAGGCCTTTGCGGGGTGATGTGAAGGATACCAAGAAAAGCCTCATTCACCCAAAATATCTCACCAACTGGGTTCTTGAAGGGGAGATAGTATTTGGGAGAAAGGAAGAAAGCTTTTTTGGAGGAATGGAGACACCCCAAAGATAAGATTTTTCAGTTTCTCAATTTTGCCTGGAGTCATTTTCAGAGATTGTGAGGAAAGGACATAAAAACTTGCCTTTAAACTTATTTAGAGAATAACATATTGTTTGTGAGATGACTTGAGTTCTCTGGAAAGAAAGCACATTAGGGCAGGAAGAAGATTCTCAATACCCAAACACCCTTGACATCAGGATGGAGAATTTTTTGTCCTGGGAGGACAGGGTACAGCTTTTCCCAAATGTAAGGAAGTAGGCTTGGTGACCCTCAAGTGGCCATTCTGCTTCTGCAACCTCTGGATGAATGTTGGTGAAGACGTGATGTTTAGAGTCCTAAAGGACTCTGTGAAATCACAGTTTTCAATGACTATGTGATTACATGGCCATAGTAAAACATTCAGTATGCACTTGATTGACTTCCAGGCTTTTCATGTTTTAATCTAGCTTCCCATCCCCAGTCTTCATGTAATTTTGTGCCATACCATCCCATCCTTTCATATGCTATTCCTTTTCATCCCATCCAATCCCACTTCATTCTGCTACTTTTCACAACCAACGAATATCTACTCTGTACAAAGAATTGTTGGGTGCTCTGAGATGGAAGGTGAATTAGGTTTTGTAACAACATAGAATCCCATTGGAGAGACCAGGTCATACGTATGAAACAAATGGTAAATAACATAAAACCATATGCAACTAAGTGACCTATTGTGAACACACATTCAGTATTTAAAAGAAGGGAAATGGGGGCTTAGGTGATCAGAAATGGCTCAGGGAAAAGACGGCCTTGAACTCAGACTTGAGGGATGAAGAAGTTTTGTAAAAATGGGGGCCAAGAAGAAGGGTTTTCTGGATAAGGGAAATAATGGGTAAGGAAATATACAGTTGAGGGGGGAACATTTTGTCTCTCTCTTCACATGCTTGCCTCACCTTATAGGATGATAACATATTCTCTGTTGGGAGTATTGAAGAGAAGGTTTCAGTTCTTCTTTACTCTTGTCACACAATGTTCTCTATGGAAACAGAAATTATTTACCTGAGTGGTGGAATGGTTAGACTATGACACCCTTGAGCCCATTCTAATCTACAGGACTACATTGATGGACTACAGATCACTGACATTTTTCTGTTGGCTCATTTGTGTTTGCTAAGGTGTGAGGAAGGCCAAGTTCCCCTACATGTCTAGCTAAGGGTCTCTCATCTGCAGATCCAGTTCCTCTTGTGTGGGTTGCAGGGTCTGGACTTGGGGTAAAGAAGTAGCAAGTCCATTCTGACTTCAGATCTGAGCTACATTCTCCAAGGCAGCTTTAGTAGAAATGAAGATGGTATTTTGATCCCTATTACAATCCTCTATCCATTCATCAATTGGTTCAAAATTCAGAAGGATAGAGTATGATAATTATCAGTTGCGGACCACAGTATAAGGCAGTAATGAACATAGCATGTTCAAAGTGGGTAGAAGTGAAGGAGACAATGAAAAGACTGGCTAGTCAGAGGACTTGGGGCAGAAAAAAGTCAGTAATGAGCTGGGATCAGAAGGAAGGAGTAGACTGCAGAAAGCTGTGGTTGCCAAAATATGGATGGGAATGCTCACAGCCTAGCTGCTGTAAGAGAGGTGTAAAAGTAATTTCAACAGAATGAGCTAAATGCTATTATAAAGATGCTTTCAAAGAATGGAAGAGGCTAATTCTGCTGGAGAAGTGTGTGAGAAGATGCAGGAGGAGGAGGGGAAGCTCATAATGGAAGGTTTTACAGAGTTGGTACGTTCCAAAAGCTGAGGATGGTCCAGTGTGTCAGCAGCATTCCCCCACCCCCATCCCCATTTCCAATAAAGCAGCTGCTTGGGGAGCAGCAAGAGATGAGACTGAAAAAGTAGGCAGAAGAGGGTGTTAAGAAACTTGCATTAGGTGCTGGAGGCGGGAGGGGGCCCCTGGAGTTTGTTTCATTGTACTCACTTATACATTGCAGCACAGTAGGTTTGTGAACTGTGAGAATGTGTCCCCCCGGGCCATGAACAAACACATCTGAAACCTGACATGACCTTAGCTGGCAAGGGTTCTTTGGAGAAGAAGAGAGGCTGCTTTGCTGTGGGTTCTACACACGGTAAGGATTTCTCAACTAACTGAGGCTTTCCTCCGAGGTGCTTGCTTGTTATTTTCTCAGTGGGTGCCTGCTGCTGGTGCCAGGAGAAGCTCTGGAATGAGTGCCATATCTGTGGGGAGGCTGCAGTGAAGATGCGCTTTTAGCTACATAGGATGGTGGTAGGGTTGGGGAGGGGGGTTGCTTTCTAGCCTCACGACTCCAGCCACAATTGGCTTCCCTTTTCCCTTTCTAGTGTTTTCCTAGCTCTCTTCATCTCATAGTTTAATTAGTGGGAAACATTGCTGAGAGTCCTTGAGCGTTAACAAAAGCCTCTTCTTCTGGAATGTTGGATCTGGAATTGATTTCAAAAACTGTCAAACTTAGTGATTATCTTAAAGCATCTTTAAGGGGATACTGGAGGGTAAAACAAGACCCTTGAGCTCTACTCACATGTCACTTTTCCAGAGACCACTTTATTTAGCAGGGCACTCTCCAGATTCCTTTTCTCATTCTCCACTCTAGTACTCATTCTCTTCCAATAGACCCTATAATTTATTTATGTTGTTTACTGTTTCTCTCTCACCTGAATATAAATTACCTGAGGGTAGGGGTTTTCCTGTTTTGTTCACAATTGTATCCTCAGTGCCTAGAACACTGTCTGGCACATAGGAAAAATTCAATTCATATTTGTTGTATTTGTTTCATTTTGTATGGAAGTCCAGCTAGGAGGTGCAGCAAACATTGTCCACATCTCGCATCCTCTCGGCCCCCACCCCCTCCTAGCACACCAATCTGACCTCCACCTGTCAGCACTTGCATCAACTCTTTGCCAAAGGAATTTCTTTGGTCATCAGAACCTGTTCTTCTCTGCAGCACATGATAGGCTAGAAGGCAGAGAATTAGCAGTCTCTATAAGGAGCCCTCAACTACTGGCTGATTGACAGAGTTGATGAATTGAAACCCCAGCATGCCCCCTTAGCTAGTATAACTCTGAGATGCATGTTCTACACTAACTCCCAGAGTTCCTCAGTGCAACTGAGCTCTAGTTGTCCACAGTGCCACTTGCTTGAAAAACATATATTAGCTGCCTTCGCTTCCATTGCTCACTTCCCATCCCTTACTCCCCTATTAGTGTTTCCTTGGATCGCCTCCCAAATAAACCATTTGCACTCAAATTCTTATCTCAAGGGCTATTCCTAGGGGAACCCAAACTAAGTGTTCCATAAATGTTCAAATTAATTAATTATTATATTCTTATACTACCTTTCATGTCTTTTGGAGTAGGCAGCAAACTAATTGGCTGTGGACAAATTTTGCCTGAAGATGTGTTTTGCTGGGCGGCAATATTTGAATACCTTCATATATGTGGCATGTACTCAACGTCCACCTGCTCTTAGACATTCACATTGAAACTTTTGGGTCTGGAGAGTGTATTCTGAGAGGCAGCACACAGAATTGAAAAGCACAATTAAAAAGCCTTCAGTGTTACATTCATACAGTGGAATATTATTCAGCAACGAAAAGAAATGAAGTGCAAATACTGCTAGAAGTTGGATAAACCTTATGCTGAATGAAAGAAGCCAGTCACAGAAGATCGCATATTATGATTTCATTTATATGAAATGTCCAGAATAAGGAAATCTGTACAGATAGAAAGTAGGTTAGTTGTTGCCTAGGGCTTTTGGGTGGAAAGTGTGATCTGGGGGTTGATAACTATGGGAAGTGGGATTTCTTTTAGGAATAATGAAAACGTTCTAAAGATTGTGGCAATGGATGGACAACTCTATGAATATGTTAAAATCCATTGACTTGCATACTTTAAATGGATAAATTATGTGGCATGTGAATTATATATCATTAAAACTGTTTGAAAAATTACCTGGCAAATTTGGAATTGAGTCCTTACTATACAGTGTACTTGCCATATATGAGCCAAATGAGCTGTACAGGTAAATGAGAAGGTGGGAACAGGAAGGATGAATTCCCCTGTGTCTGGTTTATCAGTAAAAGATGAATGGGGTTCAAATGAGGAGAGAGAAGTAAGGGTGGGGGGTATTTCAGTCTTGGGGAGCACAGAGAACAAAGTACAGCAATGAATAATAATAGTAAAATCTTTCCCTTATGGAACACCTACTATGCACCAGGTCTTATACTAGGCATTTTGGCTTCATTATCTTTTATTCTACATCTCTTCATGGTAGTTATTACTATGTCTTATTTTGAGAAAGAGGAACCCAAGGCTCAGATCACCCATGATCACCAAGCTAGTTAGTCCAGACATAGAATCCAAGATCCAGGTCTGTCTTCATCCAAAGATTGCACACTTTCCATTAGTAATTGTATAGTAATCATAGTAAATACTTGAATAGGGCTTGCTGTGTGCTAGGCACAGTTCTAAGCTCTATGCATATGTTAGCTCATTTAAACTATGCTGAGGAAATTCTGGAAGAAAAAAACATTGAAGGATGTTAGGGCCAGATTAATAAAGGGAAATTTGGAGACAGATTTTTTAAAAACAGTTCTCTGAGTTTCCTAAAATTGGAAAACCAGATAATGCCATTATCTGTGTGTGAATTAGAATTTTCCTTGGCAAAATGTTATCAGAGTTATTTTCCTTTTGAAAGGTAGATTGTATGGCTAGGGAGAATTGAAATAATAGGTTGCCTGTAAATTACTGAGGTTAGCCAAGAAGCCATTTTGCAGTATGTTTGAACTTTATCTTATAGCCAAAGGGTAACACCAGTGTTTATAGCAAAGGCCATACTAATGTTTAGGTTTTAGATGATAGATATGCTTTTACTCAAAAATGTGTTATGCATCAAAGATAACTTTGATCAGTGCTTAGTTTGAAAAATATGTTTTGATTTCTTAAATGCAGCCCCCAAGTAAGATAGAGTAAGCAGTTGAAATCCCCTCTTTCCACATTTCTTTTACTGGGTCTTAGGATAAATTGAGCCAAAAGAGTTGAATCTTCCTAGTTTTCAATAGCCTTGTGGAAAAGGGACCAGGGAAAATCTAGCTTTGCGCTAATGAACAGAGTTTTGGCAGTTCTCTGCACTAAGAAGTCTGAGTCCTTATCATAAACTGGGGTGCAATAGTAAGTTTTGTAGCCTTTCACTTAGGCTCATGCTTTGAGTCTTAAAACTCTAACCTCTGGCTCTCTATAGGATCAGAAAGGTGAGGGCATATGTGTTACTATCACCTTGATAGCTATAAGCCACATCCATCCCCAAGAGGAACAAGGCCAGAACCTAAGTGAATCTTCAACGTTAGAACCAGGACTCTGGGATTTGGTGCCATTTCTCTTTTTCTATCTGGTCTATACATCCAATATATAGTCCTCCCTCCTTCTTTTTTTTTTTTTTTAATTTTATTTATTTATTTATTATTTTTTTGGGGGTACACCAAGTTCAATCAACTGTTTTTATACACATATCCCCGTATTCCCTCCCTTCCTTGACTCCGCCCCCCTCGAGTCCCCCCCACCCTCCCCGCCCCAGTCCTCGAAGGCATCTTCCATCCTCGAGTTGGACTCCCTTTGTTATACAACAACTTCCCACTGACTATCTATTTTACATTTGGTAGTATATATATGTCTGTGCTACTCTCTCGCTTCATCTCAGCTTCCCCTTCACCCCCTGCCCCCTCCCATACCTCGAGTTCTCCAGTCCATTCTCTGTATCTGCTTCCTTGTTCTTGTCACTGAGTTCATCAGTACCATTTTTAGATTCCATATATGTGAGTTAGCATACAATATTTGTCTTTCTCTTTCTGACTTACTTCACTATGTATGACAGACTGTAGTTCTATCCACCTCATTACATAGAGCTCCATCTCATCCCTTTTTATAGCTGAGTAATATTCCATTGTATATATATGCCACATCTTCTGTATCCATTCATCTGTTGATGGGCATTTAGGTTGCTTCCATGTCCTGGCTATTGTAAATAGTGCTGCAATAAACATGATGGTACAAGTTTCTTTTGGGATTATGGTTTTCTTTGGGTATATGCCCAGGAGTGGGATTACTGGATCATATGGGAGTTCTATTTGTAGTTTTTTAAGGAACCTCCAAATTGTTTTCCACAGTGGCTGTACCAACTTACATTCCCACCAACAGTGCAGGAGAGTTCCCTTTTCTCCACACCCTCTCCAACATTTGTGGTTTCTAGACTTTGTGATGATGGCCATTCTGATTGGTGTGAGGTGATACCTCATTGTGGCTTTGACTTGCATTTCTCTGATGATGAGTGATGTTGAGCATCTTTTCATGTGTGTGTTGGCCATCTGTATGTCTTCTTTGGAGAAATGTCTATTTAGGTCTTCTGCCCATTTGTGGATTGGGTTATTTGCTTTTTTGGTATTAAGCTGCATGAGCTGCTTGTATATTTTGGAGGTTAATCCTTTGTCCGTTGTTTCATAGGCAACTATTTTTTCCCATTCTGAGGGTTGCCTTTTAGTCTTGTTTATGGTTTCTTTTGCTGTGCAAAAGCTTTTAAGTTTCATGAGGTCCCATTTGTTTATTCTTGATTTTATTTCCATGATTCTAGGAGGTGGGTCAAAAAGGATGTTGCTTTGATGGATGTCATAGAGTGTTCTGCCTATGTTTTCCTCTAGGAGTTTTATAGTGTCTGGCCTTACATGTAGGTCTTTAATCCATTTGGAGTTTATTTTTGTGTATGGTGTTAGGAAGTGTTCTAATTTCATTCTTTTACATGTTGCTGTCCAATGTTCCCAGCACCACTTATTGAAGAGGCTGTCTTTTTTCCATTGTATATTCGTGCCTCCTTTGTCAAAGATAAGGTGCCCATATGTGTTTGGGCTTACTTCTGAGTTCTCTATTCTATTCCATTGATCTTCCTTTCTATTTTTGTGCCAGTACCATACTGTCTTGATCACTATGGCCTTGTAGTCTAGTTTGAAGTCAGGAAGCCTGATTCCACCAACTCCATTTTTCCTTCTCAAGATTGCTTTGGCTATTCGGGGTCTTTTGCATTTCCATACAAATCGTAAGATTTCTTGCTCTAGTTCTGTGAAAAATGCCATTGGTCATTTGATCGGGATTGCATTGAATCTGTAAATTGCTTTGGGTAGTACAGTCATTTTCACGATGTTGATTCTTCCAATCCAGGAACATGGTATGTCCCTCCATCTGTTTGTGTCGTCTTTAATTTCTTTCATCAATGTCTTAAAGTTTTCTGCATACAGATCTTTTGCCTCCTTAGGCAGGTTTATTCCTAGGTATTTTATTCTTTTTGTTGCAATGGTGAATGGGAGAGTTTCCTTAATTTCTCTTTCTGCTCTTCCGTTGTTCGTGTATAGGAATGCAAGAGATTTCTGTGCATTAATTTTGTATCCTGCTACTTTTCTAAACTCATCAATTAGTGCTAGCAGTTTTCTGGTAGAGTCTTTAGGGTTTTCTATATATAATATCATGTCATCTGCAAAGAGTGACAATTTTCCTTCTTCTTTTCCAATTTGGATTCCTTTAATTTCTTTTTCTTCTCTGATTGCTGTGGCTAAAACTTCCAAAACTATGTTGAATAATAATGGTGAGAGTGGACACCCTTGTCGTGTTCCTGTTCTTAGAGGGAATTCTTCCAGTTTTTCCCCATTGAGAATGATGTTGGCTTTTGGTTTTTCATATATGGCTTTTATTATGTTGAGGTAATTTCCTTCTATGCCCATTTTCTGGAGAGCTTTTATCATAAATGGATGTTGAACTTTGTCAAAAGCTTTTTCTGCATCTATTGAGATGATCATATGGTTTTTATCCTTCAATTTGTTGATATGATGTATCACGTTGATTGATTTGCATATATTGAAGAATCCTTGCATCCCAGGGATAAACCCCACTTGATCATGCTGTATGATTTTTTTAATGTGCTGTTGGAGTCTGTTAGCTCGTATTTTGTTGAGGATTTTTGCATCTATATTCATCAGTGATATTGGTCTGTAGTTTTCTTTTTTTGTGACATCTTTGCCTGCTTTTGGTATCAGGGTGACGGTAGCCTCGTAGAATGAGTTTGGGAGTGTTCCACCTTCCGCAATATTTTGGAAGAGTTTGAGGAGGATAGGTGTTAACTCTTCTCTAAATGTTTGATAGAATTCGCCCATGAACCCATCTGGTCCTGGGCTTTTGTGTGTTGGGAGATTTTTAATCACTGCCTCAATTTCCATACTTGTGATTCGTCTGTTCATGGTTTCTGTTTCTTCCTGGTTCAGTCTTGGAAGATTGTATTTTTCTAAGAATGTATCCATTTCTTCCAGGTTATCCAATGTATTGGCATCTAGTTGCTTGTAGTAGTCTCTCATGATGTTTTGTATTTCTGAGGTGTCCGTTGTTACTTCTCCTTTTTCATTTCTAATTCTGTTGATTTGCGTCTTCTCCCTTTTTTTCTTGATGAGTCTGGCTAATGGTTTATCAATTTTGTTAATCTTCTCAAAGAACCAGCTTTTAGTTTTATTTATTTTTGCTATGGTTTCCTTCCTTTCTTTTTCATTTATTTCTGCTCTGATCTTTATGATTTCTTTCCCTCTGCTCACTTTGGGGTTTCTTTGTTCCTCTTTCTCTAGTTGTTTTAGGTGTAAGGTTAGGTTGTTTATTCGATAATTTTCTTGTTTCTTAAGGTAGGACTGTATTGCTATAAACTTCCCTCTTAGAACTGCTTTTGCTGCGTCCCATAGGTTTTGGGTTGTTGTGTTTTCGTTGTCGTTTGTTTCTAGATATTTTTTGATTTCCTCTTTGATTTCTGTAGTGATTCCTTGGTTGTTTAAGAGTGAATCGTTTAGCCTCCATGTGTTTGTATTTTTTGCATTTTTTTTCCTGTAATTGATATCTAGTCTCATGGCGTTGTGGTCTGAGAAGATGCTTGATATGATTTCAATTTTCTTGAATTTGCCGAGGTTTGATTTGTGACCCAAGATGTGATCTATCCTGGAAAATGTTCCATGTGCACTTGAGAAGAAAGTGTAGTCTGTCATTTTTGGATGGAATGTCCTATAGATATCAATAAAGTCGAGATGGTCTAATGTGTCCTTTAAAGCTTGTGTGTCTTTATTTATTTTCTGTTTGGATGATCTGTCCATTGATGTAAGTGGGGTGTTCAAGTCTCCCACTATTATTGTGTTACTGTCGATATCCCCTTTTATAGCTGTTAGCATTTGGCTTATGTATTGAGGTGCTCCTATATTGGGGGCATAGATATTTACCATTGTGATATGTTCTTCTTGAATGGATCCCTTGATCATTATGTAGTGTCCTTCCTTGTCTCTTTTAATCGTCTTTACTTTCAAGTCTAATTTGTCTGATATGAGTATTGCTCCTCCAGCTTTCTTTTGACTTCCATTTGCATGGAATATCTTTTTCCATCCCTTCGCTTTCAGTCTATATGTATCCCTTGGTCTGAAGTGGGTTTCTTGTCGGCAGCATGTAGAAGGGTCTTGTTTTTGTATCCATTCAGCCAGTCTGTGTCTTTTGGTTGGAGCATGTAATCCATTTACATTTAAAGTGATTATTGACATGTGTGTTCCAATTACCATTTTCTGAATTGTTTGGGGTTTGTATTTGTAGGTGTTTTTCTTTTCTTGTGTTTCCTACTTAGAGAAGTTCCTTTAGGAATTGTTGTGAGGCTGTTTTGGTGGTGCTGAATTCTCTTAACTTTTGCTTGTCTGGAAAGCTTTTGATTTCTCCCTCAAATCTGAATGAGATTCTTGCTGGGTAGAGTATTCTTGGCTGTAGGTTTCTCTCTTTCAGAACTTTCAGTATATCCTGCCATTCCCTTCTGGCCTGCAGAGTTTCTGTAGAAAGGTCAGCTGTTATCCTGATGGGTTTTCCCTTATATGTTGTTTGTTGCTTTTCTCTTGCTGCTTTTAATATTTTTTCTTTGTGTTTAATTGTCGTTCGTTTGATTAATATGTGTCTTGGTGTATTTCTCCTTGGGTTTATTCTGTATGGGACTCTCTGTGCTTCTTGGACTTGGTTAATTATTTCCTTTCCCATGTTGGGAAAGTTTTCCACTATAACCTCTTCAAATATTTTCTCAGACCCTTTCTTGTTTTCTTCTTCTTCTGGGATGCCTATAATTCGAATGTTGGTATGCTTAATGTTATCACTGAGGTCTCTGAGACTGTCTTCTATTCTTTTTATTCTTTTTTCTTTTTCCTGTTCTGTGGCATTTATCTCCCCCATTCTACCTTCCAACTCACTTATTCGTTCTTCTGCCTCAGTCATTCTGCTGGTTATAGCATCTAGAGTATTTTTAATTTCCGTTATTTTGTTATCCATTGCTGTTTGTTTTTCTGAGTTCTTATGAACTGTTTCTTGTACTTTCTCTATTTTGTTATCGAGATTTTGTATCATTTTTACTATCATTACTCTAAATTCTTTTTCAGGCATTTTTCCTATTTCCTCTTCATTTATTTGGTCTTGTGGGTTTTTTTCCTGCTCCTTTGCCTGCATGGTGTTTCTTTGTTTCCTCATGGTTGTCCAAACTTTTGGGGTTGCTTGTCCTGGCGATAGAGGTGTTTATAGAAGACTGTCCAAGCCTCAGACTAATGTCCCAGTATTGGATTAAATGAATATTAAGTCTAGGAAACACATACATGTATAAGACACATGATTACTGAATCCATTAGGACATAAGGCTCTAGAAAGACCTGACAGAACCCCAGTGTGCTATCAGATATTCAAAGAGAAACCCAACAGAAATTAACAACTGAAACAGAACAAATCAGAGACAAAAGCAAAAGCAAACAAACAAACAAATAACACCTTACACATACAAACATTAATCCAGGGAGATTTTGTAAGCTAGGATGAAATATAGAAAAGAGCCAGAGTACTACCAGAGAGAATGGAGTTTCTCAGGATGAAATTAGACAACTGTACTAAGAACTAAGATAAAGACAAAAAGCTAATATTAAATACCAAGGTGGTGCATCATCTGGAGAATAGAGCAAGGAGTCTGAGCAGATCGATAGTGTTGCTTATAAGTATGTTAAGATTAAACAAAAAATGGATGAAAGACAGGGGAACAGAAGAGTGTAGTGTGATTGGAAATATGCAAATAAAAAGAAAGGAATAGAAATGTATAAAAGATAAGGATGAAAGGAAAGTATGAGAGATATATTGTCCATACTACCAAAAACTTAGCTAGATATAGAAGTTTGTAAAAAGGCAAAAAAATTAAAAAAAAAGAATAAAAAATATCATTAAACAATTATGTTATAAAACTTATAGATCCCTTAGGGCTAAGATCGTATTTAATTCAGAAAAAAAAAAAAGAGAGAGAAAAGGAAGAAAAAAAAATCCAGAACTGTTCCCAGAATGGACCAGTTCAATAGGAATTGATACTAATATTTCTGTTTCCTTAGAGTCTCAGCTGTAAGTGTCCTTCTACTCGCCTTGGGGTTTTTTGCATTATTCTGTGACCAGCAGAGGTTCCTTTAGTGTTCGACTGTAAGCGTCGGTGTGTGGGGAGGGAGAGGGTACAATAGTGGCTCCTTCCCCTGGGAGTGAGTGAGCAGTGGCGCACTGTTGTTTCAGTCGGGCTTGGAGGTGCCTGTTGCAGAGGGACGCTGGTGGCTCAGGCGTAAACAGAAAGTCTTAGAGTTGGGCCTCTCTGGGGTTTGTTGTTGTTGTCGTTGTTGTTGTTTTCTCAGCAGCCTCCCTGCTGCCAGCGTTCCAAGGGGTTTTAATCTAGCCCCACCTGAGTGCCTGAGGGTGCTTGTTATCCCTGAGCGCCTTAGGTGGCCCGCAGGGTGTCTCTCCACTGCCTGCTGCAGAGGCGCCGAAAGAGAATGAGAGAGAGAGGCTATGCCCGCGGCTCCTCTCCCCCCGCCCGTGAGCCCGCAGCATCCAGCCGCCATCATGACCTGGCAGCTCTCAGGGGCAGGCACTCCTCGCCGCGGACCTCTTCCCTCCAGTCCTCTCGGTCCGTCACCTTACTGGCAACAATGTTTCTCACCCTGAACCAGCTCTCCAGTTCCCACACTCCTGCTCCCGGACCCTCTGTTCAGCTGTGGATCGACGTCCCGGTCCGGGAATGCTAACCTGCGCTGTGGACCCTCCGTATGTTTCTCACTCCCTCCCGTCTGCCACAGCTCCGCCGCTTCACCCTCTTTGAGCCGTCGTAGATGCCTCCCTACCCGTCATGTCGGGCTCCTTGCGGTCCTTTCCGGCATCCGAGGCCGTCTGCTGGTGTTCAGCTTGTTCTCTGTGGGAATTATAGCGTCCTTCGGTGTATTCCCAATGCATCTGTGGAGAGGGATGCATTCCATGTCCCTCTACTTTGCCGCCATCAAGAAATCCTGAGGGGCCCCTCCTTCTTTTTAGTACCTGATATCAAAGAGAACTGCTGGCATGGCTAAGGAGAATTAAAATATGATGCTGTCTGTAAACTATTGTAAATTACATGGCCAAGAAGCTATTTGCAATATTTTGAACTTCATGTTATATCCAAAGGGCAATCTCTGAAGTTTTATAAATATGGGACTGCCATGATATGTTCTAGAAATGTGAATCTCTGTTCTATGGGAATAATAAATTGGAATTGATACAAGAGAATAAATGTAGGAATACTACTGCTGAAGTATTATTACAATGTTCCTAGCTTGGTAGTGAACATGGAAAAGAAAGGCAAGATATAAGAGATAATGCGAAGGAAGAACTAGTAAAAGAACTTGTTGGGGAGAGCCTGATGAGAAGAGGGTATCAAAGATGGCTTTGTAATTTACGGGTTCAATGCAATCCCGATCAAATGACCAATGGCATTTTTCACAGAACTAGAGGAAGAAATCTTATGATTTGTATGGAAACGCAGAAGACCCCGAATAGGCAAAGCAATCTTGAGAAGGAAAAATGGAGTTGGTGGAATCAGGCTTCCTGACTTCAAACTATACTACAAGGCCATAGTGATCAAGACAGTATGGTACTGGCACAAAAATAGAAAGGAAGATCAATGGAATAGAATAGAGAACTCAGAAGTAAGCCCAAACACATATGGGCACCTTATCTTTGACAAAGGAGGCACGAATATACAATGGAAAAAAGACAGCCTCTTCAATAAGTGGTGCTGGGAAAACATGTCAAAGAATGAAATTAGAACACTTCCTAACACCATACACAAAAATAAACTCCAAGTGGATTAAAGACCTACATGTAAGGCCAGACACTATAAAACTCCTAGAGGAAAACATAGGCAGAACACTCTATGACATCCATCAAAGCAACATCCTTTTTGACCCACCTCCTAGAATCATGGAAATAAAATCAAGAATAAACAAATGGGACCTCATGAAACTTAAAAGCTTTTGCACAGCAAAAGAAACCATAAACAAGACTAAAAGGCAACCCTCAGAATGGGAAAAAATAGTTGCCTATGAAACAACGGACAAAGGATTAACCTCCAAAATATACAAGCAGCTCATGCAGCTTAATACCAAAAAAGCAAATAACCCAATCCACAAATGGGCAGAAGACCTAAATAGACATTTCTCCAAAGAAGACATACAGATGGCCAACACACACATGAAAAGATGCTCAACATCACTCATCATCAGAGAAATGCAAGTCAAAGCCACAATGAGGTATCACCTCACACCAATCAGAATGGCCATCATCACAAAGTCTAGAAACCACAAATGTTGGAGAGGGTGTGGAGAAAAGGGAACTCTCCTGCACTGTTGGTGGGAATGTAAGTTGGTACAGCCACTGTGGAAAACAATTTGGAGGTTCCTTAAAAAACTACAAATAGAACTCCCATATGATCCAGTAATCCCACTCCTGGGCATATACCCAAAGAAAACCATAATCCCAAAAGAAACTTGTACCATCATGTTTATTGCAGCACTATTTACAATAGCCAGGACATGGAAGCAACCTAAATGCCCATCAACAGATGAATGGATACAGAAGACGTGGCATATATATACAATGGAATATTACTCAGCTATAAAAAGGGATGAGATGGAGCTCTATGTAATGAGGTGGATAGAACTACAGTCTGTCATACATAGTGAAGTAAGTCAGAAAGAGAAGGACAAATATTGTATGCTAACTCACATATACGGAATCTAAAAATGGTACTGATGAACTCAGTGACAAGAACAAGGAAGCAGATACAGAGAATGGACTGGAGAACTCGAGGTATGGGAGGGGGCAGGGGGTGAAGGGGAAACTGAGATGAAGCGAGAGAGTAGCACAAACATATATATACTACCAACTGTAAAATAGTCAGCAGGAAGTTGTTGTATAACAAAGGGAGCCCAACTCGAGGATGGAAGATGCCTTAGAGGACTGGGGCGGGGAGGGTGGGGGGGACTCGAGGGGGGGGAGTCAAGGAAGGGAGGGAATACGGGGATATGTGTATAAAAACAGATGATTGAACCTGGTGTACCCCGAAAAAAATAAAATAAAATAAAATAAAAAAAAGAAAGATGTCTTTGAAGTTTAGAGCCTGGGGAACCATCCTTCCATTTCCCTCTCCCCTCCAAAAACAACCATTAAGGAATGACAGCTTAACAGTTTAACTTAGCATTTTGATGTTTTTTTTAAAATGGGTGGAGAAATTGACAAGTAAACAATTCTTCTGAATTCTAAGATTAAAATAAACAAGCTTTGGAGGCATGTATAATGTCCTGATATGCATCCACAAGAGACCTGTGCTCTGGTTTTTCTACTCAGGGTATTCTTACAAAATGCTTTGAATGATTAGAATATTTGGAGAATGATAGATCGATCTCAGGAACTAAGTTTCTTGGTGTCCAAATCATAATCCATTTGACTGCACTTTCTGAAAGTGGTGATGCGAAGAACGCTCATTGTGAAATTTCTAGAACCACATGTTCCCTTTCACTTCTTACAAAGAGGAAGAATTAGTTTATCTTTGATAATTCTCTAACTTTCTGGGGACATGGAGGAAAAGAGAAGAAGTAGTTACTTTTATTTGTCTCTGCTTAAAACTGGGTGAATTTGAGTTTGCCTAGTTGCATTCTACTGCTCACACTATCCTAGACCCTTTTTAGAAGTGATGTGCTACCTCTTTATTTTTCTTCCCTTTTAGGATTTATCACAAGCCCTAAGCTCCATTGCTTCTTCCTATCCTTCTAAGAAACAAATTATTTTCTCCTTTTCTTTCTTAGTTGTCAACTATAATATAAGAGAGAGTATTAATTTCAACATAATGTCTGTGAATGGTTGATATCCTTGCATTTTCTTACTTTAAAAAATGCACTTTCCTCCATTTTCAATGTAATTTTTGTGGTATTTGTAATTCTATGATGTTGAATTGGGTACTATGTCATGTAAATTGCAAATCTTGCAGAAAGGAGGAAATGAGGTCTCACTTAGGAATTTACAATTAGATGAAAGGGAAAGCCTCTAGAAGAAAAAAATGAGAAAAAAATATGTCATGAAAAAAATTAGTTTCAGAAGTGAGGGGACAGAGGAAGTAAATCTTTTAGATGGGGAAGGAAGATAAAATAAATGCTTAATGCCACCCAAAATGTTGGGTCTCCAAGATGCCTGGTATAAAGGATCCTCCTCCGGTGTAAACATCTATCCACTTCTATGACATAAGTTGAAGAGTACCAAAACGTGCTAAAGGAGGCTACTGCTCCCTCCCATACTGACTCTGGTATTGTGCCAGGTATTTCCACCCTATTCATACTTGACAGTACTGCAATGGAGTTGGCTACTATGGTGACCCAGATTCCCTGAAGTCAGGATACTAATAGTTCAGGTTGTGACTGTGGGTGTGGGTGTCAAGTACAGAAGTCACTCGAATCAAAGATGCCAAGAAATGTATAGGACAGGCTTTTGAATGGATCATCCACAAGGACTCTGGGGCCACCCAAGAGGTTGATATGATTTGGGAAAAAGAGACTGAGCCACATGTCAACATATTTAATACATAGGAAGTTATACTCAAAAAATCCATTGTTAACAGTGATGATGAGGAAGAGATGGTTTTATGAGAAGTGAAAGATGATGACATGAATTGTAAAATGAGGGAACAGAGAGTTAGGGTTCTCCATATTTCTTTTTTGGGATTGGCTCATGTGATTGTGGAGTCTGGCAAGTCCTAAATCTGTAAGGCAGGCTGGCATGCTGGAAACTCGGGCAGGAGTTGATGCTCCTGTCTTGAGACATAATTTCTTTTCTGAGAAACCTGTGTTTGCTCTAAGAGCTTCAACTGATTGGATGAGGCCCAGCCACATTATCAAAAGTAATCTCCTTCACTTAAAGTCAGCTGACTGTAGATGTTAACCATATCTACAAAATACCTGCACAGCAGCACCTAGACTAGTGTTTGATTGAATAACTGGGTAGTATTCCTAGCCAAGCTGACACATAAAACTAACCATCACAGTGAGGATGGGAGAACAAGACCTTAGAAATAAGTTTTAGAGTTAAGAAAAAGCTGACTATCTCTAAGCATTTTTTTATTCTTTCAGCAATCTTTACTCAAACATCTTGTCTACTCCATTATATGCTTCCTATCTATTAAAATCTGATTAGCCCCTTTTCTATTAATTCTTCTGAGAGGGATTTATCCCTTGAATTCAAGGATAGTTCAAAAATTTGAAATCAATCAATGTGATAATCCACATTAATAGAATGAAGGATAAAAATCACATATCACAATAGATGCAGGAAAAGCATTTGAAAAATTTAACACCCTTTCATGATTAAAAAAACCTCCCAACAAAATAGGAATAGAATAGAAAAAAGAATAGAAATTACCTCAACATAATAAAGGCCATATATGAAAAGCCCATAGCTAATATCATGCTCATTTGATAGAAAACCGAAAACATTATCCTCTAAGATAAGGAACAAGGCAAGGATGCCCACTCCTACCACTTCTATTCAACATAGTACTGGAAGTCCTAGTCAGAGCAAATATGTAAGAGAAGAAATAGTGTGTCCAAATTAGAAAAAAAGAAGTAAAATTATCTCTGTTCACAGATGATGTGATCTTATATGTAGAAAACTCTACAAACATCACAAAAAAAACTGTTAGAAGTAATAAACTAGTTCAGTAATATTGTAGTTAACAAATCAACATATAAAAATCAGTTGCACTTTTATATATTAACAATGAACTATCAGAAAAGGAAATTAAAAGAGCAATTATATTTACAATAGCAAAAAAGAAGAAAATAATTAAGATTAAAATTAGCCGTAATGTGAAAGACTTTTCAATGAAAGCTATAAAACATTGCTAAAAGAAATTAAAGACACAAATAAATGGAAAGACATCCCATGTTTATGGATTGGAAGAAATGTCCATAACACCCAAACTTATCTACAGATTAAACACAATCTATGTAAAAAACTCAATGGC